>NC_086174.1:25656303-25956660 GCF_023053635.1 Elgaria multicarinata webbii
AAGCTATTAAAATTATGAGATGTTATTATTTTGGTGCTGTACAACATTCTAAGACCTTTCTAAGCTGAGCTTTTAGATGATTTGCACATTAACGGAGAAGTCAGATAATTCTTAATCCTCCTTTTTTCAGATCCAATAATGGATAAGGAAGCATCTTAGCATGATCAACTAGCAATCTGCCTAGCTAGAGTGGTAGTATACCTGAATTTAGGATTAGCCATTGGTTTTTTCATAATATCTGATTTAAATGAGCACTCATTTTGACAAGTGAAGAGGGAACGTTTTATATGATAGCTGAAGTGATAGCTTTTCCATTTAAACATGCAGTCAGAATTCTATGTATCCTTGTTCACATTCTGAACAGAAAGTTCCATGGTCTTACAAGGATGACAAGAAACCTTTTAGGTGCTTTCAGGAAATAACAATTTTCATTAACACCAGTATCAGTTTTTTAGGAATTCATTATTCCCATTCTCTAAACCTTGGTCAATGTGAACATGTACCTATTCCAGTGTACTAGGTGCATTGTACCTTTGTACCTACATTTTTGGGATAATGGATAGTGAATGACACTCCTATTATTTTCTTGATTTTGTATGAGACTACTGTGACCACACTTTTCTCAACCATAAGTCAAACATTGCTTTCTACTTACTCTAATCTAGCAACAAATATACATGCACAGGAAAGCAACAAAGATACATGCACAGAAAAAGTTTTTTGTACATGGATCTGTAATAGTAGGAATACAGCAACCTGCTGTATGTGGCAGCCTTGTATCCAGCAACTTGCCAGCATGCCAGAGGCAGCTGTCAGGCATAGGCTGGTTTCATTGCAACTTTTCAGTACATCAGCGGTGTGACAGACAAAGTGAACCCCTCAAGTGAGGCAGGAACAACTTTGGTGCTCTCTTGTCACCCCAAGACACATGGGGCATGTCTAGGCGGGGCAAAATCCTGGGGATTGTCCCAGGATTGTCCCTGTGCGTCCACATGATGTACAGGGGATCCCAGGAGCAGGGAGGGATGATCCCTCCCTTTCCCCAGGATATGGCCCTACACTTTAATCCCAGTTTTTCCCGCGGTCTCGGGATGATCCTGAGACTGTGGGAGGTGTGGGCTGCCATCCCAGTTTGTCCCAGCTCCTTGCGAGTAAATGAGGGGAACTGGGCACGGAGCTTCTCAGGAGCTCGAGTGCTTGTGCACTCTTTTTTGATTAAAAAAGTGGCGGTCACGATGTCCTCTTCCTCCTGGGATGCCACGCACCACCTGTAGACACAAGGCAACAATCCTGGAAGTAGGTAAGTCCAGGATAGCCCCCTCTCCGGCCCTCTACACCCATAGGTGTAGACATGCCCCATGGCATCTCCACCCCCATTAGGTCTAGTCAGCAACAGTTAGGCAGTGTCCTGGAACCCTGTAGACCCTCTATTGTAAGTCCACCTAGAATGATAGGCAAGATTTCGATCCTTGAATGTCACATGTGAGAAAAGGAGCAAATTCCTCCAAGCTGCTCAGTAGCCATCAAGCTGTGCCTTAGTTTTATCTGATAACTCAATATTCCTTTGGAAATTGGGCTAGCCAAAATTACAGTAAGAGAAGCAAGGGGAAAGCATGGCCATTCCAAAAGCCCTGCGGAAAGGCCTCTGCCATGAAGGCTCCTCCTCTTTCAACTATCGTCACAAGCAGCCATTCAAGTAGGCTGTAACAGAGGGAGAAGAGTTAAGAAGCACAGCCATTCCACCAGCCTTGCAGAAAGACTGCTTGGTTTTTTCCTGTTCCCTCCTCATCCCTTTTTCCTTGTAGATTACAAACTTGCATAGCATATAACCCTCTCTGGGAGCCGTTTTGGCTGAGGAATAGGATGAAAATGTTAAATAAATAAATAATATATACTCATCTTGGTGCTATTTCCAGTATATGAGGCAGTAAGCCTGTGTGCACCAGTTGCTGGGGGGGAAAGGGGGAAGGGTGCTGTTGCACCATGTCCTGCTTTGTTGGTCCCTGGTGGACAGCTGGTTGGCCACTGTGTGAACAGAGTGCTGGACTAGATGGACTCCTCGGTCTGATCCAGCAGGGCTCTTCTTATGTTCATCTTATGTATATTCATTCAATGACAATAAACCTTGTACTGCTATTGCTCATAATGTATCTGTTTGAAAGATACATGGACCAATCCACAAAAGGACTCAATCTGGCACCTTCATACTCGCAAGTATAGTGGGCCATAAACATAGCTGGGGCAAACATATCAAATCAATAGTGGTTTTACCTTTTCTTCTCCAAAGGGATGGTCTTTCAAAGTAGTCTTTCCTTTCACATCTATGTTTTTGTATCTCTTAGTTTTGGTTTGTGTAAAATTCACAATAGATCACACAGATTATGATCACCAAACTAAATTTGATGTGGACATAGAGCATGTTTGCCAACCCAACAGCCCACCATGCATTATTTAACACATGGTGAGGCTGTAGCGCATGTGAGGTGCACATGGTCGCCATTTTGCATATCCAAGCCCTGCTCGGGTGTTGTCATATCATTCGAACCCGGCGAGCATGGGTTATACAAGAGTTAAATATCCCTCACATAACTCTAGAGCATGCCATAGTTTATGTGAGGGTTGTTTCGCATAATCCACGCTCAATCCACGTCTGCATGATACGATGACCCCTAATATGCAGAATGGATGTGCAAAGTGTCACCCACAACAATCCACACCATGTTGTGCAAACCAGGTCTAAAAGAATTTTGAACAATCAACAATAAGAAAAATCCAGGACCTGATTAAAACCACATTGTATACTGCCAAATGCCTGAAAGAAGAGGAAGGTCTTAACCTGGTGCTGAAAATATAACAATGTTGATACCAGGCAGACCTCATCAGGGAGATCATTCCATAATTGAGGGCACCATTGAGAAGGCCCTCTCCCTTGTTGCTGCCTTCTAAGTCTCCCTCAGATGAGGTGCCTGGAGCGGGCCTTAGACGATGAACACAGTGTATAGGTAGTTTCATGCCAGGAGAGGCACTCCATCACGTATTGCAGTCCTGAGCCATGTAAAACAAGCAGCTTGAATTGGGTTAAGAAATATACAGATAGCCAGTGCAAGCAGGATAGAATCTGTGTTAAATGTTCAGCTCCTGTTGTCTCTACATCACATTTTGCATGAGCTGCAGTTCCTGAACTATCTTCAAAGGCGGCCCCACATAGAGCGAATTGCAGTAATCCTAGTTATCTCTGTCTAGATAGGGTCACCAACCAAAGTTGATAGAAGCCACTAAGTCCACCTGAGCCTAAAGTGACAAAGATGGCTGCAGGTCAGCAGAACCACTCAGTAACAGCAATTTCATTTTTTTTCTTTAGTAAGTCTTAGCCATCCATCCAAGGAGGCTTGAAACCACTGCAATGCAGTATCTTCCCACTCCCAACCATCCCAGAAGGATACCATGGATGATGGTATCAAAAGCTGCTGAAAGATCAAGGAGAATGACATAGTTCATCATACAGGGCAACCAGGCCTGTTTTCATGCCAAAACCCAGCTGTACTGAACAAAGGTTCTTATTAAGACAAGAATGAAATGCCTGAAGTATACACTTAGGCCTTAGCTAGACCTAAGGATTATCCCAGGCAAACGGAGGGGTCATCCCTGCTTGCTTCCAGGATCCCCTGGTGTCATTTGGATGCATAGGGATGATCTCAGGACGATCCTGGGATATAGGCCTGGTCTAGCCATGTCCTTAATCTAAGCTAAACTATGTTTTCCATTATCTCCCACCAATACAAGGAACTCAGGGCACTACATGGTCTCTTCTCCCATTTATCTTGACAATAAATCTCTGAGGTAGATTCAGCTAAATATCAAACTCAGTGTGATAGCAGGTGGCAGGTATCTCTCTTCATGGGTCTGCCCCATTCACATGTAAAGTGGAAGGAGGTGTCTAATTCAAACAGTAAAAGTAGCATGTGCATCAGAGGGAAGTTAAACATTCCTGCATCCCATGCCTTATTTTCCCTTAGTCCGTTGCTCACTTTTGGAGCCTGAGCCAAGAATGCAGAAAAGTGTTTGAAGAAATAAATTGTAGGAAGGAAAGGGGTATGTGTGTGTGTGTGCTTTGCAATGCTTCTTTCCTGTGTGTTCCTCGTCATATTAAAGTAACTTTCCCACATACACTTTATGTGTTAATGGGGTGGACATAGCCTGGTGACATCAAGTTAGACACCAAGCAGTAGCAATTTAAATCTGGGTCCTCTTGCTCTATGTCCAACATTCTGTCTGCTACACCACACTAGTTCCTGTGTATACTGCATGGAATCATGCTTCTTACACCTTTCAGATTGCCATTAGCATGAATTCCTTATTGTCATTATGATCGGTTTGCCAAAATATCTAAAAGTATAAGGTCAGGGCAGCCTTCCACCTGTGCTGTGGTCCCCAATCCTGACTGCTTCACCACCACAAGCTGGTACTTAAAAAAATTTGTTTTGTTTTTTACACACACACACACAAGGCCAAACTGCACAATTAATCTAATGTGCCCGTTGGCTCAAAAATAAAATAAAATGTGGGTGCTTAACTCTTTCCCTTCCAAACAAATTTTAGCTCAAAATTGCTCTAAGCCACTCCCACAGTGGGAGGGGAGAAAAGATATAGGAGGTAAGAGTATCCTATATCTTTCAAGTCAACAGGGAAAAAAGTTTGGAGACGTTGATTTTAAGCTAAAAAGAAATAGGAGGGCAAAGGGTTAAGAAGCCTATCTCCGTGCACCCTTACACAACTCAGACTGAAATCTTATGCAGACTTACCAGGGAGTAAGACCCACTGAAAACAGTAGGATTTACTTCAAAGTAAACATGCATAGAATTACACTGTCAGGCTCTCAGACTACTCAGGCTGGATTATAAAAATGCAAAAGAAGGAATAATAGTACTCCACCTAATATATAGTTTGAGCCTCAGTCACATACAAACATGTCATTTTCCATATTATACTTTTAAAAGTCTGGAAGTGTAAAATAAGTTGCTGAATAACATGGATATTAGCAAAGATAAAGTTGTTTATGTTTTTTAATGAATGGTTAACATCTAGAAGGTGGTAGCTAACTTCTAATATTAGCAAAATTAAGCCCTCTAGTCTATTAGTTGAACTGCAGTTACACTAACTATAAATCTGACCCCAAAATGCTAAAAGATTGAATGTGAGGATTTAACCTTCTATGTTCTTTTCCATGGTGATTATGTATAATGCATTTTGTAGAATCAAGCTTTTGAATTGCTTGCAGTCTCTCAGAAACACACTCTGAACTCTAGCGACAGCAGAGTGAATGACTCCTTATTTTATACAGATCTTGTCCCCATAAGGTCTTGAAATATTATGATACACCCGTACACCTCAAATATTTAGCAGACAAGGTCATGTGGCAAGTTGGCTGTGCTTCCCTAAATGAGATCTCATTTTCTGGTTTTAAAATGAAAAGGCAGGTGTGCAATCTTCTGAAAAGCAAGCTCCTTTCTTCAGGATTAAATAGACCTCTCTATGGCACTGTCATAAAGTTCGCCTCTGTCGATGCATTGATCCCCCTCTAACAACAGAGGAAATGTCGTTATTTTTATTAATTCTGGCACTTTGTTTGCATCGCCTTTCATGTAATTAGCAGCCAACAGCAATGTTGTTTTCTGTGGAAGATTCAATCACAATAAAAGATCAAATTTCTGTTGTTTCAGAGAGGAGGAAAAAATATCAAGAAAAATATATACAATTTGTACATCCAAAACGTAATATTGGAAAAGGTAATTTACTGTGTATTCTTTTCTGAGACTACACTCTTTATTCCTGGATTGTCTGCTCTCTGGAATAGGAATGAAATCTCCCCTTTGGTATTTCTCCGAGGCTGTGATAGCTCAGTTGTCTGCCTCCAAAATGCCAAGATAGGGGAATCTCATCATCCAGAGACCAGCTACATGATGGGCAGTTAATAGATATATCAAACCTTAGGATATATGCTAAGCTGAAGAGATGATTGGTCGCTTGATATACTGATTGATTAGCATAGGGAGAATGGGTTTCTTCTTGACAACCTAAGATTATGCTTCAGCTAAGCTCAAATTGCTTACACCTCTTCTATTGGGTTTAAAATTACAGTCCTGTCATCTAAAACCTCTCTTCAATGAAATTTTTACCATATATAAAAATTAAAGGGGAAAAAGAAAGTAGGAGTAGTGGATAAGAGTAAATGGGAGAGATACATTTCCTACTACTGTTGTTGCTACCACTAGAAAAAGCTGATAAGTAAATCCACTTGAAAAACACACACACCACACACTCAGTGAACTATTACAGACGCCTATATAACAGTTTGGAGAAAGCAGGTGGAGGACAGCAAGGAAAGAAGGTTTAGGATGCAAAGGAAGGGAGGGCTGATGGAGGGATTGTCAGGCGACAAGTAGACTAATTCACCACACCCAACACTTGCAAACAGAAGAGCCATGTCAAGCCCCAAGCTGATTGCTGTCGGTCAAGACATACATCAGGGAATTAATAAGGTCCCACAGGTTCCACAGCCCAAATAGGGGTTTCTCTGGGGATCATTGTGCAAAAACCCCACTATTATGTCCTAATTTTCTGCTTTAGCACTTAAATACATTGATATCAGGGTAGAACTACACATTGCAAAAATACAAAGTACTGCCACTGAAAATGGCAGCAGCAAGTTCAGTTCCTTTCTCATCCTCCGTAACGCCTAGTTTAACTTACACATGTCCTGATGTGATTATGACATGCATTTCATTGTCTGTACTCCATGTCATTGGAGGGCAGGAGGAAATGCATATTGTAATGATGTCAGAAAACCAAGCAAGTTTAATCCTTTATTACGGGGGAGGGGGAGGATTAACACAGAGCTGCCTTTTTTGATGGCAGTCCCAAGCCTGAATTACTATTGCTTCTGCTGCTCCTACTGTTGCTCCTATTTAAAATCAGATAAGTCAGGAATAGTGCATGTGTGGTCTTCTAGATGTTGGTGAGCAGCAACTCCCATTATGCCATGCCATTGGCTATACTGCCCAGGGCTGATGGGAGCTGCTGTCCAACATCTCCCACCACTGAGATAGGAGAAACCATAGAAAAGCAACATTAGAAATAGTTATTGCACTTGATCTGCAACCCTAAATACAAATGGCAATTATTTATTCTCACATTCCTCACAAATCAAGTCAATATTCATGAGCATTTCTAGGGGAATAGGGGAACATGTATTTTTCTCTTAAGTGATATTTTCTCTATATTTCTAGAGTAGTATCATGGAATATTTTCCAAATATATTGGAAGAGGGAGCTGAACTATATGAGTTTTTCCTTTTCCCTTGAAAAAAACCAAATGTCCATATTATGCCATTTAGTCATATATTTCCATACAAGATTATTTTTCTGTGCCTATGTGTTAAATGATTTGCCCAGTTTCTGTTAAGCACAGCTAAATAGGGCACCAGTGGTATTAAAGGAAAAATAAAATAACTTTTCAAATCTTTAGTTCTGTTACACTGAAGCACAGGCCCGTTCCTCTGCTTGATCAAACAGGAATTTGGTTGTAATCTAACATGGGCTAAGTAGTTCATTGAGAATGTTAAAATCTGAATTAATAAATAGGACTGGGCTTCTCAAATCTCTCCCCCCCTTTTCCCTTTTGCTATCTGCTATGAGCGGTAGGGGATCAGCTGCAACTCAAATCCCCAGCTGAACAACCCAAATACAACTGAGTGAGCAGACTTAAAACAAGGCCATTTATTGGTGGCTGTTATGCAAACAAAGCATCCAAGTCTTCGAAACAGATGTCAGCTGAAGCATATGCTTACTGTAAACTGGAGTTTGATTCTCTTTATAAAAATAGACTTAAATGGGCCTTCAGAGACCAGGGCTGCCTCTTGTTGTATTCTACTGCCTAACTCGATTCTGTCTTAAGCCTTTCAAAAGATGAATAGTCTGATATCCAAGGGCAAAAGTAGAAAAGCAAAGGGGGGAAAAGGAAATAAATGATAACATGTTGGAGCAGTTCCCAGAAGCAATTTTACAGATTTTCTCTAAAAACACAAGACAGGAAGTTAAAAGCTTAGTGCAGGTCACCCATGGCATGTTGAGTTATCATTTTATACCACTTAGGGTGAAAAAGGGACTTAGTGTTCAGGTGGCAAGTTTAGTACAGTGCTTGCCTCTCCCTCTTTTTTTTTTTTACCTCTTCTCACATTTTGATGCCTTTTAAATGTCACTTATTTTACATGAGGCAGTTGGTGGAGACATGAGTCAACAGCAATCAGAACCATTATCCCCTGCAGCGAGCCCTGGTCCTAATGCATTATGACACCTTAGCTGGCCAGCCACCGATTTACCTTTCTGCTTCTTAGGGAATTAAGTGGCATCATGTGAAAATGGTTGTGATATGAACAGCATGGGCATAACTGGTATTAAATTTACCTCTCAGCCTAAGTGAATTTTCCTCACATGTGACTAATCAAAATGAAAGCTGTGGACATAGGCAGATACAGCCAGCACTCCTCTACCCCTGGGACTGGGGCTATTTTGTTTTATCTCTTTGTACAAGCTGGCAGAAGTTTAAAGTGAAGGGGATAATCCAGTGCTGGTGTCTTTATGAAATAACATCCTTACATGAAGAGGCTTTTAACTGTCTGTCGCTGTCTTCTCTTTCTCGTTCTCTCTCTCTCTTTCACTCCCCCCCCCCAAAATGGAGTGTGACAATCTCATTTTGTTGAGCACCCTCCCATGAAAAGAGAAAATAATAGCCATAATAGCTATGGCTAGTACTGACCTTACATGATCCATTATCCACTAAACACTTTAAAAGTCAGTTTTACATATGCCATGGGGGGTGGGGGGAATTAGAGAACTATCCCAAGAGCTGATGATGAGCATTGAGTGAATTTGGCTTCAGCATGAAACCCAGTTACTGGATCTCTCAAATCCAGATATGACCGTGTCATTCCTAAAAAGCAAAGAAAAAAATTCCTCGTTTCACACAGACGACTATCATCATCAAACGACGAGAAAGATATGGTGCTGGTGGAGAAACCCTTTTCAGGAAGCAAAAGCATACAGGAGTTGTGATACAACCCAGCTTAGCATGAATGTTCTTCAAAACGAATACAAAAGGATGCTAACAGTGTACCAGTATTTTTGGAATAGCCGACGCTCAGGCAAAAAAGAAAAGAAAAAGTGCTTTACTAACGGTTTAGCAGCGATTGGTAGCTGCCAAAGAAAGTGCAGGCAGAGCAATTATCATCTTGCACAGTCAAAGCAATGTTTATTGACAGACAAGAATGCTATGAACTGACTGTGAATGTTGCTGATAATACATGCAAAATGCTAAATTTCACCAGAATAAGCTGGCACATGCTTCCTAGCATACTTCCCACACCTTATTTGTTAAAAGCAATCAGGACTGAAATGTCGGTGCTTTTTGACTACTTTTTAGAATTACAAACCTTTCGCTTTCCTTAAAAAAATTGTTTGCACTCCGTTGATCACAGCTTGTTACAGAATTCTAGGCATTTATTTCTTGTTAAATCGTAGAGAACTGACAGTGTTCCTTTTGATGAATGACTTGTTTGCTTTTCTTACATTGTGGTCTGTTAGCCTAAGTCTGTGGAAGATCAAACTTCTTTGTTGGCTTTTGTCCTATTAACATTACTTGTTAAAAAAAACAACCCAAAAAACAAACACCCTGCATCTTATATTTAAAAAAAAGCCAATCACTGTCTATTTTTTAAAAGACTATAGTGGATTACAAATTACTAGGTAATAGTATTATTTTTCAAAACAGTGAAAAGTTATTTAAAACAAAGAGTATGATCCTCCAGCCACTTTTTAAATTCCATTGATTCCAGTGGGAAATTTGAGTTTTCTATACCAATTTTCCTGACCTCAAAGCAATTTACATAAGACATGAAACAATACTGAAAATCACATGCAACATAAAAAAAAATTGACAAATTTCTTTTCTAATAACGAAATGCCTGAGACGATGTACAATGAAGATGCAAAAACATGCTAAAAATATATACGGGGTTCAAAAAATTCTGATTACAATAGTAAGCTACTTTTCATTCTTCTCATAGGTCTACTGATGGTTAAAATGTATGATCTCGACAGATCTTTTAATGATGCTCTCTTCTGTTGGGTGATTTGTTTGTTCACCCTTCTGTTTTTTCACCCACCTCTGCTGGAGCCACCAGGAGCTGGGTAGAAGCACCTTTCCCTAGGATGTTCAAGGGGGAAATGGTTTTTGTAGCCTGGTGGATGCAGCAAAAGGCTAACTCAATTGTAAAATAATTAAGAATGTGCTTAATTTGTATATTGTTTCCAATGAGTTTAACTGAGATTGGATCATGCTCCAAATTGGTAAAACTATTGCACATGAAGCAACAGGAGCAGTTTCAATTCTCTAGGTCAGGAGTCTTCAACCTTTTTGGGTTACTGGACACATTTAGAATTTTGATTGTATCATGGGTATTCTCGCTAAAAGGCTGCTATGATGGGCACTGGTTATAAAACACTACGTTTCCCAGAAGGCAAATTGCTAAGATTAAAAGAAAAGTAACTTGCCCAAGAACCTAAGTACAAGACACAGGTTATGTCTGAGCTACACACTCTTTTGAACCCCAATAAACATGGTGCTGGAAGGCAGCCCTTTGCTTTGTAACATGCCAGCTTCTCCATTTCATTTTTCTTATTTTAAAAAGTCTTAGGAAATAAAATAATAATAATAATAATAATAATAATAATAATAATAATAATAATAACAACAACAACAACAACAGGAGAGGTGGGAAGTCTGGTGCATACCGTGGGCACCATATTATGAGATTTGAGCTCTAGATTATAAGTCCTTGTAAAAAGGCAGGCATCACACTTTTTCCTAAATATTTATTGGGCTCAGATGGATTTCTCTAGGGGGTGGGTTTCAGAGAGTCAAGGAAACTACTGAGAAGGTCATGATCTTCCCTCTGTAACCTCTGTATGGATAGGACAGGTAGCAGAGTTGCCCCCACCACATCCTTGCATATCATAATAGACATCTGTACTGACAACCCTCAAAATAAATAAACACATACAGGGAGACATTTATTCATGTATTCATTTTAAATATTTCTTGGCTGCTTTTCAGGGCAGAAGCCCTCCCAAGATGGTATACAATAACAAAACGCATAATGGAAAAACATGATCCCAGCGGAATGAAGGACTACGGCTTTTAAGGGATTTATAGCTAAAATCATTTTAAATAGTACCTAGAAGTATGAAATTAACAAGATGGCCTTGAGAAACTCACTATGTCTCACCCTAACCATATCACAGCCTTGTAGTAAGAATGGACAAGGAGTACAAACTTATATTGAATTAAAATAAGATGGAGATGTTGGTTCTCGTGAACTGGAGTTTCAAATGTTATCTCCTCTAAATGGGATACAGATTGCAGCTTGGAAGTGCCCCTTAGGGCTGTCTTCATGGTGCCGGGTTTGCGCTGGTATGCTGCCAAACCCCATGGTATCACTGCTGTGGAGTGGCAGCAAGTTATTTAAACACAGGGAGGCAGCACAGGCTTTTCGGCAGCCATTAGGCTCAATGGGCCTACCCCCTACTCCTCCCTTGGCTTCCGGCGACCAATAAAACAGGCATTGTAAATCTGGTAAAACACTTCTTTGCCCTGTAGTATGCACACCACAGACCTATGCCAACAATATAATGCTAAATCCTTCCTTCATTGCTTTCTTTCTTAAGAATTAAATATTATAAGGGGAAAATGCTCTCAAGTCCTTCATGTTACAAACGCAAGACTGTAGTGCACCTATTGTTATTAGGAAAGAATAAAGAAGGATGTTTTAACATTAAATAGATCATCATGGTGATAAGCAAAATCCTACGATATCTCGTTATATTCTTTAGCTATACGAGACCTACTGAAGTTATAAATACCGACACCCAACCAGATCACCTTTAGAACTTGATTACACACTTAAGAAGAGAGAGGCAATATATCCAACCTTTGTGTTTGGACAGAACAGTCATCTTCATCTGGTCTGACCTCTTAGCTAGTAAGCTAGAGTGAAGCAGCAAGTGCTGTCATGCTGTTCCTTTAAAAAGCAAACACCCATTATCTGTGGTAGGTATTGTATCATTTTTTCAAGTGAGTGGTAGTCAATGTCTGCAGCATCACTGTTCCGGGAAATCTCTTGCAAACAATTATGATGAATCCTTTGTTCTGTACTCTAACCAATTTATGAAAGCTGAAACATGCCACCAACATATTCTGCAGAGGAATTTCTTTCAATAAGTGATTGCACATACATACTTATCTGCTACGGTTTACACTTGGGCCAACACAGAGAGAATGTTTTGACAAATTCAGAAACTGACTTTCTGTCAGTCCCAATTCCTCTGAAACTGAGGGCAGAGCAAGGCTCAGATAGAAGGGAAGCAAGATGAAGACAGAGTACCGGTAGATCAGGCTGGTAAGCAAGCTCAGGTTGGTAAGCAAACAACACCACCCCAGGAGCCTTTATAGAAACCATAAAGTTATCATGTAGTCTTATTGGTGTTATGAGGCTTCCTGGGCTGGCATGGCTGGCTGGTCTGCCTGCAGTACCCTTTTTTTTTGGGGGGGGTGTCTGGTGCTGAGTGGTGGTACCAAGGATAAATCTTGCTTGCTATTCCTTAAGTCACTAGTTCAAGATCAATTTCAGGTTCACTTCCTGACAGACACTGGGTTTGAGCAGTAGTGTACCTAGTACCTAGATATAAACCAGATTTGTATCACGTCAGAGTTAAATCAGGAGCAGATCTCCAAAGGTGAAGGTCTTTACAAAACACGCAATGCAGCATGTTTAAACCACAAACACCAAGGATTAAATTCAAAGACTTTATAAGAGAAAACACACACACACACACACACACACACACACACACACAGAGAGAGAGAGACTTGTCTACCTCCCACATTAATAGAGCATGTGATCTCAAGTGTGAAGTCACAGCCTTAAAAAGAGACCGCTGGGAGCCCCATGTAAACTGTCCTGAACTTTCTACGGGAAAGTGGAATCCATGCATAGTAAAGTGCTTCAGTCTCTTTTGTACAACTAGTATGGCCATCAAGGAGAGAAAAATTAGGGTTCATTCATACATGCAACATCAGACTTACTTCTGTTTGCATGGTACTTCTCTACAGATGCTTGTTTCTAAAGGTTAAATGCAGCAGTATCCAAAGCATGGTGGTAGTAGTAGTGGGGAACACCATGCAAGTAGAAATAGGTCCACTTATAAATGATATTCTTTGTCTAATGTCTAAGTGAGATACCATGGACAGCTCCACCACAGTGAAAAAATCTGTGTGGATCAAGAGAAAAGATGTTTGGTAAGACCTACTTCTGTGTGAGGCCCAGTTTATACATGAAATTTGTTTTCCCCATTCCCCAACAAACAGACACATTCAGTATATATGTGCCTATAATGAAAAAGACACTCAGGACATGAAGTAAAATGTTAAAGCATACAATGAGATTGCACTTGGAAAGCCTAAATGCGCTTTTTAATCAAGTCTGTCAATAATATCTCAATGAAGTTGGATACAACTGAAATTCTCAAATTTTAAACATCCTTCTTTAATGGACAAATTGCTGTTTAATAAAATTCAATGAGTTGATCTCTCTCTCTCTCTCTCTCTCTCGTGAGTGGACCTAACAATATGACAGTGGAACAACAAGAATTAAAATAGGTGAACATAATATAAATATACAATTAAAATGTCTACATTTGTCAGGGGAGTATGACTGAACAAATATTTGGATCAAATTGACAGAATTTGGTGCCATAACATTTTTTTTATAGTGAGTAACTGGAGAATAAGAATAAACAAACAAGCCATAATAGTACCTTCCTAAACTAAAACATTATACAATTTTAAAAGTTTATTATATGTGCTTAAATGATAAAGCTTTTCTAATTAATTTATTTGGTGTGCTGAGGATTGGAATAGTTTGTTTCCAAATAGCTCTTGTTATACAATGAAAAGTTCCAGTTGATTTATAATCTGTTAACAGGAACTGAAATTGCTCCAATTTGAAACAGGAGTTTATTTCTTTATTTATAGCATTTTTATCCTGCCCTTTAGCCAAAATCGCTCCCCCAAGGCAGCTTACAAAGATAAGAAATAAGGCATAACAATTACCAAGAGGAAAGTACATTAAAAGAATGGTCCTATGTACGTTTTCTTGTGAATGTGCCCCAGTGAACACAGAGACTTACTTCTGAGTAAACATATAGGATTATCCTATTAATAGCCATTACTTTCTTGTGAGTAAACATGCCGTAGATTTGTGCTGCAAATTGGCAACTTCTACTTCTTATCCGCCCATCGTTAAGACTTTACACTGCTGCAATGCAACAGTTAGCTCTGTAAATGCAACACAATTTGTTATCCATTGTTGAAATTCTATTCTACTTGCATGGCACAGCTATGGTTATGGTCATGCCCACGATTATGCCACACATGTAAGACAGGATTTCAGTGATGGCCAGATTTTGTTGCTCTTATGCAGCTAACTGATGCATTGCAGCAGTGCAAACATAATACTGTGCTGACACAAAGCTGAAACTGTGAAGTTACACAGGCAAAGGTAGGAGGAAATGCAGTGTGGGATGGGATGAAGTGAAAAGTCACTATTTACCTTACTGCAGGAGTGGAGAACGGCTTTCAGCCTGAGGGATGAATTCAACTTTGGAGAAGTTGTTTGGGGCCGCATTCCAGTGATGGGAGGGGCTGAAGGCAAAAAGTGTTGGGACAAAACTCCCCCGCAACCCACAAGAGCCAAAGTCCTCTTGGTGGTTTACAAAAATTAAAACCAGAAAATAAAGCATAAAATACAATATAAAATATAACGGCTTAAAATTGTAGTATAAAAGTGCACCCAGCAGTAGTGCAGAGATTTAAAATGTAGTAGCAGATTTAGAACAGCAGGGCTAAAAACTGAAATGATAAAATGATAAATATGCTTGGGAAATAAAAAGGTCTTCACCTGGAGCCAGAAAGATCATAAAGTAGGTGCCAGGCGAACCTCTCCCAGAAGCTCATTCCATAAGTGGGGTGCCGCAGCAGAAAAGGCCCTTTTCCTCGTAGTTACCTGCCTCACTTCTTTTGACCGGGGCTCCTGGAGAAGGACCATTGAAGATGACCTTAGTGTCCAGGCAGGTACATATGGGAGAAGACGATCCTTCAGGTAACCTAGTCAAGCCATTTAGGGCTTTGAAAGGTAAAACCAGCACTTTGTATTGGGCTTTGAAAGGAACTGGCAGCCAGTGCAGCTGGGAAAGTACTGGCATAATATGATCTCGTTGGCCATTGTCTGTTAACAATCTTGCTGTCCTGCTTTGGGCTAGCTGAAGTTCCCAGACCATTTTCAAAGGCAGCCCCACATTGCAGTAATCCAGACAAGAGTCTATCAGAGCATGAATAACTGTAGCAAGGCTATCTATATCCAGTTAAAGGCGTAGCCCTGATGAAAAGTGCTCCGTGCCACTGAGTTCACCTGTGCCTCAAATGACAGTTTTGGGTCAGAGAGTACCCCCAAACTACAACCCTGATATTGTAGCTAAAAGCTCTTACTGCCAGTAATTAAGCCTCAGGAGAGGACAGTGTAATGTGGCTGCAAAAAAAGCAAATGCTATTCTGCATTAATAAAAGTATAGCTTCCAAATTGTGCAAGATACTGGTTCCCCTCTATTCAGCACTGATTAGTCCTCAGCTTGAGTATTGCATCCAGTTCTGGGAACCACACTTCAAGAAGGATGCAGACAAGCTGGAACATGTTCAGAGGAGGGCAAAAAGGATGATCAGGGGGCTGGAAACAAAGCCCAATAAGGAGAGACTGAAAGGACTGGGCATATTTAGCCTTGAGAAGAGAAGAAATGGGGAGACATGATAGCACTCTTCAAGTACTTGAAAGGTTGTCACACAGAGGAGGGCCACGATCTCTTCTCGATCATTCCAGAGTGCAAGACATGGAATAATGGGCTCAAGTTACCGGAAGCCAGACTGACTGTTAAGAGCAGTAAAACAATAGAACCAGTCACCTAGGAAGGTAGTGGGCTCTCCCACACTAGAGACATTCAAGATGCAGCTGCACAGCCATCTGTCAGGGATGCTTTAAGGTAGATTCCTGCATGGAGCAGAGGTTGGACTCAATGGCCTTATAGGCCCTTCCAACTCTACTATGCTACAATTCTATGATTCTGTGATTTTCAGCCTCTTAGAATGAGGAAAACTGCACAAGAGCCAGTTTTCCACAAGGGCAACTGACAGCAGTATATTAAGCCTATGCTGAAGGAACTGCAATGACTGCCTATTTGCTGCCGGGACAAGTTTAACATTTTGTTGCTAGTATATAAAGCCATAAACAACTTGGAACCTGGTTGCCTGAGAGAATGCCTTCTCTCCTGTAGTCCCATTCAATCACTGGTGAGGCCCTCCTAATGGTGTCACATGTTCTTGAGGACTACACCGTGGTTGTTCAGAATAGGTCATTTAGTATGGGGAACCCCCACTACATAGAATAAACTTCCACCTGAGATTAGTCATGCACCCACAATTTTTAGGCACCTCTTGAGGACACGTTTATTTAGCTTGCCGTGTATTTTATTCTTATAGATATGTAGATACGGTATACTGATTCTATGTATTAAGTTTTATATTTTTATGTTTTATGATTGGTGTACATTGTTTTCAATCTGTAGCTATAGGTGCTTTATTCATAAGTAAATTAAGAAATATATAAGCTGAAGTAAAGGGGCTGCATATTGCTGCACCACTCGGATCCAACACTTATGGAACTGTGAGGAAATAAAGTACCAGTTGGAAGAAAGGGGGAAAGTGATGATTGGTGGCATTGGTGAAAGACCACGTAGCAGAAGAGCAGCTGAACAACCGTCGAAGTCCCAAGAACAATATAGTGCAACAAGGCTGAGAAGCTGCAGAGAAGCAAGCTGTTTCTCTTATGTGATGGGCATCCCTTGATTAGCAATGGATTGCTACATTGCTGTATATCTTGCTTACTTGCTTATTTATTTATTTTACTATCTATTTGTTGCACTTTTCCTCCAAGAAGCCCAAAGTGAAAAACACGATTCTCTTCCTATTTCAACCTCACAATAACCCTGGAAGGTTAATTAGACTGAGGGCTCATCTACACCAAGCAGGATATCCCACTATGAAAGTAGTATGAATGTGGTATATAAGAGGCAGGAGCCACACTGCTGCTTTATAGTGGTATTAAAGTGCACTGACAACTGTTGGGGGCCATTGACACATACCATATACCTTTTTCATACCACTTTCATAGTGCTATATCCTGCTTGGTGT
Source organism: Elgaria multicarinata webbii (assembly GCF_023053635.1). Classification (NCBI taxonomy): domain Eukaryota; kingdom Metazoa; phylum Chordata; class Lepidosauria; order Squamata; family Anguidae; genus Elgaria; species Elgaria multicarinata. The sequence continues at coordinate 25,673,713 of NC_086174.1, forward strand.
AGATGTGTCAATGGGCCCCAACAGTTGTCAGTGCACTTCATTACCACTATAAAGCAGTAGTGTAAATCCTGTAATGCACATCAATACTGCTATAAAGCAGCAGTGTGGCTCTTGCCTTTTATATACCACTTTCATACCACTTTCATAATGGAATATCCTGCTTGGTGTAGATGAGCCCTGAGAGTCAATGACTGACCCAAAGTCACCCAGTGAGCCTCATGGCTGAATCAAAACTTGAACCTGGGTTTCCGTGGTCCCAGTCCAGCACTACACTATACTGGTTCTTTGTGTAGCAACAGCAGACCACGCTTAATGATGGAAGTACACAGGAATGAAAGGTTAGTAGAACATCCTCCAATGTGTGCAGCGTTGCATATGCAAGAAGGGATAGACTGTCATAGGTTCTAAATTCCGTAATTGGCCTAAGGTCATAGTTATTTCCACTATATTCCAGTTTTCAAGATAATTCGAATTTTATTTACAGGAGGAAGGAAAACCTAGAAGCATAAAAATATATGTAGCAAGAGTACAAGTTCAGACCACAAAGAAGAAATAGAATAGCTTTTAGAATCCATCAGTGGTTATGGCTGGGTTGTTGGAAAATACAATATTTTGTTGCCAAAATGACATTTAGTGTGACACACATACAGAGAGAGAGAAGTATTCTAGTGCAGCAAAAACATGGTGTGAAGAACCCTGTGCTACTTTGTAAATTAGCTGAGTCACCGGTATTTCATTATGAGCCCCCTCACAGCAGGAACTAGAGAAATCAATTTGCTTTACTAAAGTTATTGAATGCTATGGAGCTGATATAACAAGCAACACATACAAATAAAAATAATGCTTAATGCAATCAGCTTCGATTCAAAAGGTATGAGAACAAAACCCTTTTTTCTTGTTCCCCACTCTTTCATTCTTTTGCAAGATGTATCAGTGATAGTAGTAATATATCCCAATCACATTAGTGTTGTTGTTTTTTTATAGAAAGACCACTCCAAAGTAATAGTGTTAAGGCATTCTCAATGCTAGCACCATGAGGTCTCATTCATTTTATTGGTATTATGCAGAAGTAAAAGTTTGCAAATGTACATTATGCCATTTCAATTAGTTTATAAAGCTTGACTTTCCATATTCCAGTGTAGCCAAAAGAATACTGAAGTCCTGGTTGCAAATCCACATTAAATGCCAGCAAATCGCTGGCTAATAACCAAAGAGTTGCTTGATCTCACCCAGGAGCTTGCAACGCACCAGGCTAGTGCATTTTTGACAGTTTCTGTGAGCATTTGACCCTGTCATCCCACATTACAAAACTGAAACTCCACACAGTTATAAAAGCAGTTTGCTGTGTAACATGGCAAATCCCCCTGGACTTATGAAATTAGTTCCACAATTCTTTGTACCAGGACCCTATTTCACAGGCAGGTATCTAAAAAGGAACCTAGTTAATGACTAACACTCAAAGTAGTTTTATTTATCTACCAATGTGTACATCACTCTATAAAGCTATGTTCATAGAGTCTTACAAAATAAAAACCAGTTAAATAATTAAATAGACACCAACATTAACATTTCAAATTCGTATCTACCCAGGTAAGTCCTAGATAAAACATAAGTAGAATTATTATTATTTTGCATTTCATCACTAACAGAACTCTTAAATTGGGGAAGACCTTTGGAAATTACCTCTCCCCCTCCCCCCTCCCCCCCAAAAGAGATGTGCATACACAAGTTTGTATTAGAAATAAAATGTAACAAAAATGGAATTCTTACATCCAGTGCTGCCTAATAACCAACAGGAAGCCAGTGCTTCCTAAAGCATTTGGAAATGAGCCCCAAATGCCCCTTTCCGGAATGGAATAGGTTGGTGGAAATGAGCATTTCAGATTATTTCTGGGGTTTCTCTGGGAAGTGCTAGCTCCTTCTCACGCTGGTGGTGCAACACATTCAGCAGAGGGGCAGGGACAGTGTTGGATACTGCTGAAAGAAAACAGACAGTGGAATATATGGCTTATTGAATACGATTTAATTTGTATTAGGTACAAATTTAACATGTGAATAAAATATCGTGCATCATTTTTATAATGAGAACGTAAGGATCAATAACTACAGCTTGACCAGAATGGATGACTCTATATCTAGATCTAGATCTGTACAATTCAAAAGATCGGAATAAGTTCATTTGCAGATTTTAAACTTTAAATTAGAGTCCATCCTCTAATAACTACAAGATGCTACGAGAAAAGATCAAATCCCATGCCTTGGGGCATCAACAATACGCTGCAGGGGTAAAGAAGGTATTCCCCATATGTACGCATTGTGCTATTGTCTGCATATTGTAAAGGTTTTGGCTTTTCTCCATAGCATCAGGTGTTGGACAGTGCTGGAGGCAGGAGACACAGTTTGACAGACTGCTGTTCTGATCTAGTGTGACAAACATGATGCTCTTATAGAAAAACAAAACATATGACCAGACCCTGAGTTCCCTGATTAGCACCTCTTTTGCTTTTGCAGGCAGCATTGTAGGCGAGATTAAAATAGTTCTATATTTAGGGCAAAATGATACTCAGATTTTGCTAAACTCACTCTTATTCAAATGCTTTTTGAAGTGAAACTGGACCAAATCAACTGTACATGTCTAGTGGGTATTGATGTGCACAAGGACTTAGTAATTATGATTTTATTCCACATTCTGCTCCTAGATTGCTGTATAAGCATGAGCTAATAGATCAGATTCATGTTTCTTTATCTCAATTTTTCCTACATTTAAATGTGTGGCTCCTTAGAATACTTTTACATTCATAGATTAAAGATGTTCCATTCACCGTAATGTATTTTTCTTCTATAAGTACTTAACGAACACCTAGCTCAGTACAAATTTATTTATTTATTTAAAACATTTGTATCCCGCCCTATAGCATTAAGATCTCAGGGCAGGGTACAGATAAAAGCATACAGTATAAAACAATAAATATACACAGTTAAAAACAAATTAAACCATGAACCAAGTTAAAACAATATATAATTTAAAAGCAGTAAAAGCAGTTAAAACAGTTAAAACAATGTGCCATCTTAGTGAATTTAACCATCAAAAGCTTTGTTAAAAAGCCATGTTTTTACTTGGCATCATAATGAAATTAGTGCCAGTCAGGCCTCCAAGTATATCATGAGTATGTATGCATTTTTGGGACACATCCCCCGAACAGCATTGCAAGCTTGGAAATGTATAAGTTATTGCAGATTGCACTCAAGTATGGGTTTAGGGGGTGCAAATGGTGTAAATTCTTGTCATAAATAAACTGAAATGAATTTCTCATACATTTCTAGGGAGAGTCAAGACAGATAAAAGGAAGTACCTCCTCACATAGCACATAGTTAAACTATGGAATTTGCAACCACAAAATGTGGCGATGGCCACCAACTTGGACAGCTTTAAAATGTGAGTAGACAAATTCATGGAGAAAAAGGCTATCAATGGCTAGTAGTTATGATGGCTATATATTACATCCAGTATTAGAGGCAGTAGGCCTGTGAATACCAGTTGCTGGGAACACAAGCAGGAGGATGCTGTTGGATTCATGCCCTGCTTGTGGACTTCCCATAGGCATCTGGTTGGTCACTGTGGGAATAGAATCCTGGACTAGAGAGGCCTTTGGTCTGATCCAGCAGGGCTCTTCTTATATTCTTATGGTATCATCAAACACAAAACAGAACTAAGGCCATAATTGCAAGAGGGGGGGGGGGACTGTCCATACAACTAGGTTCCAAAAACAAAAAGACAGATTAGGCTAACACAAAGAAACAACAGCAAGCATAAATGAAATTTAAGGACCAAGGTGTGTGGATGACATTAATGGGTGGAATGGATTTGGAATGGAAAAGGTTTAGGACTGGAAAGCTGGAATAAGGAGAACTGTTTTAAGAATGAGTAATGGAGGATAAAAAAAATCAGGAAGGAACACAAGCCACAGCACAAACAAACAACTCCTCTCTCACACACACTCCAAGTTCTTCAAAAGTTCCCTTTCAGAATGAGACAAAAAGAGCAGAGTACCATTGAGCAAAAGGTTTTATAAAGCTAAAAAACCTCCCCAGAAGAATAGTGATTGGGGAGCCCTTGGCAAACTATTCCCTGTAATTAGAAGGTACACCTGTCAGTCACTCAACTCCTTTCCCTCCACTCACTCCATCCTGGCATAAGCAAAAGCAAAGTAGCAATTCATTCATTCATTCATTCATTCATTGCAATCTTCTGAAAGGCCAAGGCATGCACAGAGCTTCAGAATTGTCAGCTTCGATTCTGGTCTCTTCAGAGGGAATCCCACTTGCCTCTTCGACGTAGCCTGATTTGACTGAAACCTACATACATCCCTCTTTGGGACTTTTGCCAGCACAGTGAAATATCTGGAGGTCTGGAGAACTTGTGGTTAACCATAACCTATCAGAGGTTTGATAAGCTTCCTAGTTTTTGCTCCCTACAAGGACATGCCTTAACCCTTAAAACACCACAATATCTGGTTTGTGGGCTGCGTTCAGCTTGGATGGACACAAGTTGCGCTAGTCTGCTTTATAGTCTGACAAGTTACACTTCATCCCATCTTTTAGCTTTTCATATATGAAATAATTTAATTACTTAGTCATTCATTTTATATTTTTATTGCATTTTTATACCGCCCAATATCCGAAGCTCCCAGGTATATAAATTGATGGTATTTATATGCTACATTTCAGGGCAAAGCCCTTTATAAATGTGGAAAAAACATGGAAACAGAGGAGTATACATAAAGAAACAAAATAATGGTGAAGTCACAAGGAATCCAGACCCATGGACTTGACTGGCTACGATTGTGATTCAATTTTTCCCTTGTCAACAGATGTACAGCCACTGCATCCATGTATTAAGTATCCTGAATATAACATTCATATATTTGTTTCAAAGTCTGCCATTGCTAAGTGTTCATTATGTTGATTTTATTTTCTTTATTTACAAGCTTTCGACAATTTCCTGGAAGTAAAGTAAAGTGTTTTGTTCCAGGTCTCATTGTGAAAATGATAAATGACTACAATTTTAATGTTCATTATTAAACAATTCACTGTTAACAAATGACATTAAAAAATGAACACGCTCCAGTGGTGCCGTTGCCTCCAGCAAAAAAGCAGTTTCATGTCAACAAGCAGTGCACGTACCTTTTATGAGAATAATCAGCTTACTATCTGTAAGCAGCATCATGTTTGTTACTAAGAAATACAGTTTTCTGTTCTGTGTAATGTTTTCAAATAAATCCTTATTAAAAGCTTATCTATAAAAGAAGGTGCTTTTCAATAAGATTTGAAAGCGATCGGTCCTGCTTCAGTGAAAACAACAGTAAAAATTCCCATAGAGTAAGTAGGGTTGGGGAAGGGGGACAGACAGTGATAAGGATGGATCATGATCATGTTCCCAAAAGAAAGCAACAGAAATTCTTTTCTTTGCATCGAGTTAAGTCCTTCTTGTATTTAGGAATAGCATTTTTTGAAATGTTGTCCTGGTCAACCCATTTGAAGTATGTGGTAGCAAAAGTCAGGAGAACCATTGGGGCAATTTTGCGATTTTTTATTCTAAAGGGGTCCAGGCAGTTAAGACTTGCATTGAACACTTTCCTGGGCAAGGCATCCTTCTTTATGAGCTGGAGGTTTGGGGACTGGTTGTAGGCTTCCTGAAGTTAAGAAGAGGCTTCAGAATAGAGTTCTTAAATCAATCCTAGCACTCCGTGGGGTAGTAGGACACTATAGTAGCATGCCCTGGGAGGAGTGACTGTGTCTGAAATGCCCACATCAAATTGAGGATTTTGGTGCATTATCTTCTAAAATATCCCCTGTTTAGTCACATCAGAGTTCAGTTTTTAACTGGTATCCCAGGAATATAACAGAACTTCTAAAATGCTGAAATAACCATTACTTAAGAAATTATGTCTAAGACTGCAGTCATACATGCTCTGTGTGTGTGTGTACAGAGAGCTGTTGTGCACAGGAGCAGAGCTAGTGTACTTAGCCCTGTTCTCCCTCCTCACGTGTAGCGCCTACGCTAATTAAGAACACCTGTGTATGACTACTGTGGTTGTTGTTTATAACTGAATTGCAATGATACATTCTATGAGCTCCATCACACCACTGTTTTCTTGCACTCTCATCATGCCTAGTTTGTGGTTTTGCAACGTGGTACACACATGACATCGTCACTGTCCTGCACTCATCTCGCCTCTTCCCCTCCTTTTTCTGTCTTATTTTGGAGCGGGGTAAGTCTGGTTTATTTCCTCCATGCAGGATTAAAGCGCCCTTCCCCCCCCCCCATGTATTGCCGCTCTCACATTTTTTCTTTTGTTGGGAGCATGTGCTTTGAACGTGAGCTTGCTGACAAAGGAGGAGGGCAGGGTAGTTCTCCTCTTCCAGCACACCATGTCTAAACGAACTGAGCCGGTCAAACAGGCTTTTGCTGCTCCAGCCCCACCCTCCTTGTCTCCTTGCCTGAAGAAATGGTGCCCAGCCGATTAAACAATGAATCAGTCAAATGCTAGACAACAAAGCCAGAGTGACGGGGACGGTGGGGGGAGAGGCTCCCACATCCAACACCTGACAAGAACCAATGAAGGGGAAGGGGTGGGGTGGGATTGGATGGGCACAGTAACGGGAGAGCAAACAAGTGAAAAGAGAGTCCCCCGGTAAAGCTACGGTCATGAAAGGGACCAGCACTTGCCATGCTAAAGAAATGGAGGGAAAAATCATGGGTGCATACCAGAACAAAAAGTTGGTGTGATGGAGCTCTATATTTGTAAGGTCCATGGTGCCATGGGAGCTAATACCCCTGCTCCTTTCCAGCTCTTTTTGTCCCTGAGTCCTACCACCACAGAAGGGTCATGAACAATGCAAATGTGGCTCATACCTGGTGAAACTCCCCTCCGAAATTTGCATTTGACATGGCCCTTCCCCTTCCTTGCATGCCTTGATTGGCCACCTCTGTCCCCTTCTCCCTCCCCGCTAGCAGTGACAGACTAACTGTAGGGCTGCACCCAGGGCTCACCTTTGCACCACACTGATTGGCTGAGCGTGTGTGTGTGTGTGTGTGTGTGAAAGAGAGAGAGAGAAAGAGAGAGAGGGAGAGACAGACAGACAGACAGACATTGCTGCTGGTCTGTGCTCTGCAATGCCAGTAAAGATAGTTAGCCCTGCTACAAATGTTCAAACATATATCAAAAATATTTTGGAACTGTAGGACTGCAAGATCTGAGCTGAAACTCAACATGTATATGCCTTTGCTGCATCCTGAGTTGACACTATGCCGAATTTACACTATAAATGAAGGGTGCTTTCAAAGAAGTTAATGGTGTTACTCCAGCTTCACACTGTGCATGAAAGGAGAATGTAGCGAAAAGAAACTATTTACATGAGAGGGAAAATTATGGTGTAGATGAAATCATGCTATAATGTAGAAGAAAGGCGTTTATAAGATATAATTATGTCAAAGCACATATCTTTAGTATTCTGTAGAACTGGACTATACCCTAAAAATTATGTTTTATAAAGAACCACATATAATTACTATGGTTTCTTACCATAAAAAAATATTTACAAAAATAAAATAAGGGTTCTTCTGAATTCGATGTACCAACCATTCACTATCATTTCAGACCGAAGATAACTGAATTTTGAAACCGTGAAAAAGTGGGATTTAATTACATCATTTAATTTATAAGTGAGAATAAAAATTCCAGCACTTTCCTGTGAATTGTCTGTGACCATTTCATTTTAGGACTGTATAATTAATAAAGAGCAAAAGCGCAGGTAGGTGTGGCTACAATAGCAGACAGCATTTCATTCTATCACCAAGGGAGCAAGTCTGGATATTTTTCAAAATTATAAGCATGAAAATTTACATACTGAAGATGAAAGGGTTTAGTCTCCCAACAGTGAGCAGGGGATTTATGCTAACATTAATAGGAATTACCAAAATAAATCCACAGCCCATTGATAAAACAAATAGGAATAAAACTGTAACAATAGCACAGACTATCTGTCATTTATGAACATGCTGAATTTTTCCTCCAAACCTGAGTAAATATTTTTCTTCAAAATTTGGCTGTACATATTCCACTCTTAGAATTACATTTAAAGAATTTAGGGTCAAATGACAAACCCATTCTTAGACATTTTCATCATCTGTTGTGCCTTTAAGAGGTTTTAAATATGCCTATGGAATTTGAATTGATTATTCTTCCTCAATAGTGGTTAATCCATCTAGTATAACTTATAAAGTAGGTTCTAATAAATGCTAATATGGAATATGCTAATATGAAATAGGGAGTTCCCATCAGTCACTCTTCTTTGGAGTGAGCTTCCATGACATTCCTCTCCTTTTTGTTGTTGTGAGTCTCCAGATGTTAGTTACCACCACCTGTACATCTGTCATTTAACGGTCTCAATTTGGTTGTGTTCAAGACTCCCACTAGTTGCAATTACTGGAGAGGGCCTGGCATTTGTCCTGCCCCACTCCCACCCCTGGTGGGATGAGATCCCCTTCAGAGGAGAAGGGTCTAAACCTCTGCAGAGTTGGGTTGCACGGAAGCATCTTACTGAGGGTCAGGCAAGAGGCAGGTGGATAATGCAGGGCAGCAATAAACAGGCAGTTCGACCAGATTGGAATGGTGGTGGCAATGAACCAAGGAAAGACTTGAAGGACTAGAAAGAAAAGCTTGAACAAGAAGGGGCAAAGCAGCAGTAAAGTCAACTGCACACACACAGGTCTACTTACACAGTAAAATGAGATGGTAAAATTCTGAGGTGGCAGAATGGATTGTTCCGCTTTGTTGGTGCAAATATAAATCTTAGGCATGGCAAGAAGAGTTCTTTTGATGTGTTGATTTCATTGTTCTTCTTAACTTGCAAGCATTATTTTATCTTTCCTTCTATTTAACGTGAGGGAACACTCAAAAATACAACCTGAAGTAATACAGTCCATTGTACTACCTCATCACACTCAAGTGTAAACCAGGCCAACCTCTGCAAATATGAAAGGGAAGTTTAGATAGGGAAAGAAAAGGACTGTGACTTAGCACCGAAGGAGGTGGAACCAGGCCATGAACCAGTAAAATCATGTGTGCCCAAGGAGAAACCTGAAAGAGGCCTCACCATTGAGTTTATGTGTGTGGCTCCAAAATGGACCAGGTACACAGGGCTCTTACCAAAACCGCCCTATTTGAGTATGTTCACCTCCCCACCCCTCAAGTAATTGGGTGGGGGACGACCGGTGATGCTTAGTTAGAGAATGGGCAGTCACTTGGGTGGCATCCTAAGCCAATCACTGGGTGGCTTCCCCCACCACCATTGGAGGGACCGAGCAGCTACTCAACATACACTCCTGGCACGACTGCAACACTAGAGTGGTAGACAACAGAGAGATAGACATACCTCCAGCTAACTATTTTGCTGTGCAAACTCATTAATTAATTAAAAAATTAATTAGACTGAGTGAGATGAGTGTCTGTGAGTATTATGTTAATCACATTACTTAGTCTAATAGTTGTATTTACTCTAGAGTAACTGTATGTGGTCCTGATTCAGATCAGGACAAGTGAGCAGAAGGAGGGAGGGATTAAAACTCCCCCCATACCTGTTCCCCCTTCAAAAAAAACCTCCCTGTTTGCGGGTTTGGTTGGTTACAAAGTGAGAAAAGCCTCTAATAAAGGTCTGGTTTGTTTGTTTTTTATCTCTCTCTCTCTCTCTCTCTCTCTCTCTCTCTCTCACACACACACACACACACACACAGAGGAAGAAGTGTTGAGGAAGTTTTAGTCCTTCCTTCCTGGCATGCACTGGTCCTGATCCAAATCAGCACTGCATACAGTTACTCCAGAATAAGATGTTTCACTCTTATGCAATAGTCAGTGATGGGGTAATAACTAACTCAACAGTTGTTTATCTAGGGAGTATACCTGACACATGATAATAATCAACCATGGTGCGGATTAGGATCAGCGTTGAATTGACTGTTAGTCCACTCTGAGTTGACTCACTCATACCCTGCCCTCTCTCCCCTCATCAGTCATTGCTGCCGAAAATCTATCCTGCCAGCTGGACTAAAAAGCCTTGCCTTGCGACTCTGTGGTTCAAATAGTCAACTCTGCAGAGCGTTGGTTATTTGCATTGGTTAGTTTGGCCAAAAATGACCAACTGTTGGTTAAAAAACTTCCATGCCCCATGGTAAGTTAAATAACCAACTGTCTACTATTTAAACCACCATTGGCTATTATGTTGTCTGAACCCAGTCACAGTATAATGTGTCTGTGCAGCAGCCTTTAGCCAGGAACTATACATTCATTTTATTGATGAGTGAAGCAGTCAGAAGGAAGGAATGCTTCCTATTTTATTTCACTATTTCATAATTCATTTTAACTTTTTTTAAAAAAAATATTGGGTGTTTATTCTCTTTTTCTTGCTTGGGTAATTTCTTCATAAAAAAATCTGATTGCTTGTGCTATTTTTTTTTCTTTGTAAAATCTTTAATTGCTTGAGCATTTTTATGTGGTTGTTTGAGCTGTTTTGGCTATTTTTTAATTTCCCTCTACCTCCCCAACCCCCAAGCCTTTGCTTTGTGCTCCTGATCTTTATGTCAACATGCATGCCTCACTTTCCCTTTCTTGTGCTAGGATTGCAGAGAAATGCAGACAGTGATCCAGGCATCCTCTTAAAGTCAATGGGCCTCCGTTTCCCTTTCTGTGGTGTTTCGGGTGCTAGCTGTTGTAGATTAAAAATATTGTCATGATAATATATAGTTGGCTCTTCTTGTGGTGACAAGCCTCAGTGGGCTTTATCCACCAGTGTGTTTATGTTACTGTAATCTCCTAGAGCTCCCTACTATTGTCTGTCTTTGGGATGCCTCTATTAAAACAAGTTTTGAGTGAATCAAATGGGTGGATTTTTGCGTTTCTTTACTGTCGCTATGGCCTCCTGCTGCTGTCCCATAACAGTGACGGTCTCTTTACACGTAGAGGGAGCAGCAACGGCCATGTGGCCCATTCAGGGGCTGTTTATATAGCACCGCTTTTCCTGCACACAGCAGGAAATGGCAGCACTTTCCTTCCCCACCCCCCATTTTTAAAAAAGATGGATTTAAAGGGGTCTATTTTGCAATGGGAAAATGAGAGGAAGGAGCAGGAGGCATGTGGGAGGCAGACGACGTCATTTAAAGGATGTGTGAACATCTGTAAATGGGCAGTAGCGAGCGTGCAATAAAACACTCATCTGATGACGCTATTTGTCTTGTCATTCCTGAACTTCTATCCCCTTCTATAAAAAATTGTTCCAGGTTTCTCCAGATGTCTGCAACTCTTTCTAGCTTCTGATCTTTACACTTAAGATACCATAGTACCCCATTTTTGGATCATATACCTCTGTCACCTCTTCTAACTCAAGACCCTCCTATCAATTTCTGTACCACGTGCCTACCAGAACACTCCTGTTCTGTCAGGCAAGTCACGTCTCCCTTTCCTGGCTTCCACAGCTCGTGCCACCTTATCTTCTGTCCAGAACACCCTCCCTCTTTTATGTCACTAAGGCCAACTCCCATCCTCTCATAATTCATTTTCCAGAACACCTTCCACGAATATGTTCCTTGGTCAGCAAAACCATTTCAGTTCTGTTTTTGTCAGTCAGTTGATTTTATTGCATGTAACCACAGGTTCTTACAATACTTACTTACTTACTTGTTTATTTATTTATTTATTATTGCCTTTATATCCCACCTTTTTCCCTTCAAGGAACCCAAGGCGGCATACATAATCCTCCTGCCCTCCATTCTATCCTCGCAACAACCACCCTGTGAGGTGGGCTGAGCTGAGAGTCTGTGACTGGCCCAAAGTCACCAAGTAGGTTTCCATGGCCGAGTGGGGACTAGAACCCAGATCTCCCAACTCCCAGTCCTAGGGTGACCATATGAAAAGGAGGACAAGGTTCCTCTATCTTTAACAGTTGTATTGAAAAGGAAATTTCAGCAGGTGTCATTTGTATATATGGGGAACCTGATGAAATTCCTTCTCCATCACAACAGTTAAAACTGCAGGTGCCCTGCCCTCTTTTAAATCTGGTCACTCTAGTATAGGCTCCTGCTCCTTTAACTGTTGTGTTGAAGTGGGAATTTCACCAGGTTTTCCATATATACAAATGACAACTGCTGAAATTCCCTTTTCTATGCAACTGTTAAAGATAGAGGAGCGCTGTCCTCCTTTTCATATGGTCATCCTACCCAGTCCAACACTTTACCCACTACACCACACTGGATCCAGTTCAGTTCTGTTCTTACCTAAAACAAGAATGTCTGAGGAAACAGACTTAAGACTAAACTCAGCCACAAAAAGAAGCAAATCGATATCTCTCTGACATTCTTTCCCAACCCTCATTGAGGCTTGAGGGGGCTAAACCCAAACATTTAGTGTTCTTCTCTATAGGCCCAACAAGACTCCTAAAATATCAGAGACATGACATGAAAAAGTCCAGAGAAATATTCCTCCTCCCGAGTGACTGTGGCAACAGAGGAGAATGATGCTGATCTCCTATTCTGTGATGTTGGATACATTTCATATCTGGGACAAAACACATTCAAATTGCTCATCAATTGGATTTAAAGCAATAAGGAACTCTTGCTTTAGAAATGCCAGTGCACTTACCATCCTAGAAAAGTCTGCAACAGGCCGTCTGGCATAGCTCACAAGGCGTTTAAATATTACAGCTGTACATATGATCAGCAAAGCCGATGAAAATTTCATGTTTCATTTAGCTAGTATTCTAATTCAAAACTTGAAGCTTCTTTTTAACTACCCATAGTGTTAACTCACTGTAATGCCTTTTTCAGTAAGATCAAGTAGAATTGTTTTATGGTGTCACTTTAGATGATCAGCCTTTTTAAATCTTGTTTCTTTCTTGGCAAGTAAATAAATATTTTAAATGTAATTGGTGCAATTATGTTTCATTGAACAACTTTATGTTACACTTCATGTCATGTCACATTTGCCCTTACTGTATTTCGTAAAAATCCCAGCTTAATTGTACATAGTATGCTCCCAAAATAATTATTGGCTCTGCTCTGTGATGGAAGAGGCAGAGCTATTGTTAAAATCTCAGCCATAGCTAGCTATTCATACATTACAACAATGAGAATTCTGTTATTTATTGTTATTCTTCTTCCTAACAAAAAACACACACCCCACAATAAAAATACATGTTAAATACTGCTATGGCATGTTACTAACGCCTTTCAGTGGCAGAAGCAGAATTTAAAGTTATACAGACACCTTTACTCGTACTTAAATTTCCTTACAGGAAATAAAACTAAAAAAAAATTCTGGCCAATGAATGGAAGACACACTGAGATTATACTTTCTTATAATTGTTTTAGAATTTTAATTCTCTACATTTTACTCAGCACACCTTCAGAGTAGAATTGAAAATAATGAATTAATAGCGACATTAATTATTTGAAAGGAAAGGTTTCATACCTTTATGATCTTTTATATATTGGTGGAGGTGGATGTTTGCCAATGTCATTTAGAAAGAGCTCCACAGTGTTTGAGATCTTCACAGGCTCTCCTGCAGGTGCTTCCACCAGGTGTGGAGTAGCAAGTGCTACTGGGGAAAGGATATTTTCAGTCTTGGCACCCTGGCTACGGAATACTCTCCCCCCAAAAGGCTTGCCTGGTTCCTTCTCTCTTGCGATTCTGGTGCCAGACTTTTTATTTTCCCAGTGGCTTTAATTTGTTTTAGCTTGAAGTTATTCTTTTATGCTGCATTTCATCTTTATTGTTATGTGTTTTAATGCCATTGAATTTTAATTTGGGTTGACTCTTCACCCAGAGGACTTTGTTTTAGGGCAGCCTATGAATATAGAAAATAAATATTTTCTATGTGTGGTTCCTTAGTGTCCAAATTGTGATTGGGGTAGAAGATTTCACATCCATTTGTATTTATTTTATTAATTATTGTGTTTTTATTCCACCCTTCATTCAAAGAGCTTAAGAAGATGTACCTGGTTCCTCCCCTTTACTCTCAAGAAAAAAAACCTATGAAGTTTTAAGTTAGGTTGCAAGGCAGTGATTGGCCCAGGTGCACCCAGTTAGCTTCATGATGGACAGCCCAATCCTATCCATGTTTACCTAGAAGAAATTAAGAAAATTTAATGAGTCTTACTCTCAAGTGAGTGTACAAAGGATTGCAGCTTGAGTGAGGATCAGAAGCTGGTTCTTCCTGGGTGTAAAACTGTAGACATAATCCCTACTTATATACCCTGTACACAAAATGCACTTTATTAAAAAAAAAATCTGGACACTTACAGGCCAGAACAGTGTGGCTGCAACACCACATATGTTGGTGGATAGAAATGAGAAAAGGGCATGCCAGTGGATCAGGGCAACACCAGATCTACATGGTGTTGGAAGGGGCCTATAAGGCCACTGAGTCCAACCCCTTGCTCAATGCAGGAATCCACCTTAAAGCATCCCTGACAGATGGCTGTCCAGCTGCATCTTGAAGGTCTCTAGGGTGGGAGAGCCCAAGACCTCCCTAGGTCATTGGTTCCATTGCCGTACCGCTCTAACAGTCAGGAAGTTTTTCCTGATGTCCAGCCAGAATCTGGTTTCCTGTAACTTGAGCCCATTATTCTGTGTCCTGCACTCTGGGATGATTGAGAAGAGATCTTGGCCCTCCTCTGTGTGACAACCTTTTAAGTGTTTGAAGAGTACCACCTCCTCTTCCTAAAATAAATTTTCTTCCCACGGCTGCTGCCTCCTCCTCCTTGTCCTCCTCCTTGCCCTAGTCTCAGAGAGAGACAGGGAGGGGGCAGATGACCACCATAAATCCTGTGCTTGCTCCTTGGTTGGGGATTATCTGGCGCAATCCCACAGGAGCAAAATTGAGGGTTTTGGGGAAAACGTGGCACCAACTCAGCAATGTGAAGGTAGCCCCTAAGAATCTAGTACCTGAGTATCTAGTTCACTTTCCCCCTTGGAGTAATGTCTTGAAGATCGTAAGCCTGAGGGCAGGGACTGCCTTTGTAAGCCATGTTGGACTCTAACAGATTTATTGTGGCATAAGCCTTTGTGGACTAAAGTCCTCTTCATGAGATGTATGAAGTTGGCAAATATAAACATACATGGAGTGTTAAGGGGGAAATGTAAGCATTGGGGCTAAAAGGCTATGAAAGGCAAGAAATGCAAGAGGTCCAGTCTGTCACAGACTGTATTTCTTGCATTTCATGGCCTTTGGACTCAATTGTTTTAAAAAAATTCTCTTTGTGTATGCATGTCTCTACTCCCTCTGCCATCTGGCTCTAATCCACCAAAAATTATGTTGTAAGTCTTTAAGGCAGAGGTAGGGAAACTTTTTTTCTGTCAAGTGCTACATCTCCTCATGGTAGCAACCTTGGCCCTACCCCATGGTGATGGGGTGGGGCCAAGGTCAACAGTGGGCAAGGTCTCCCCATTTCAACCTTTTTTTCCTACCACCCCTTCTCTCTCTCTCTCTCTCTCTGTGCAGCAAACTGATGGAGAAGGCACCAATCCCTTCTAACTTTTTTCGCACAACAACAAAAAAGACCCTGGTAAATACAAATTATTTTTGAGATGGAACTTACTGCTATCTCCTGCTCTGTGCAGGAGAAGCACCGCAATCAAAATGAGCCATTGAATGGGCCACATGCACATTGTTTACTTCCTCTTTCTAAAGAAAGAGGTAAGGAAACATGATTCCCCCCTGTATGATGGTGTTCTTAGTCTGAATGTCATCTTGTATGGGTCAGGATAGATTTAACGGTGTTTCTGCTTGGTGGAGAGGGGCATATGAGAAAGAAAAAGTTCAGCCTGTCCTCCCAATATCAGCAAGGAATGTTTAAAATATGGAAAGTCCCCATCAAACTAAACTCATAATTAATACCCATTTATTGCACCCCATATAACAAGCTCATCAGAATTGTATGATGCATCAAAAGCAACCAGATATCTGCAATGCTGCTGAAAAGGTTACTGTGCCCCCCTACTACTACTGCCAAAGAGAGAGAGAGAGGCAGGAATGGCATTTCTCTTCACTACCATAAGATGACCTTATCATGATTTGCAGTTTTCCCTTCTTATCATATTGTATTACTATCAGTAATATCAGTTCAATACAGGAGTGCTAGTTGATCACTGGAATGACACTGACATCTTATCTACTCAGACTTATATAAGATGTTATTGCTAAGGTATCACAAAGAGTTCAGAAACACCAACATTTCTAAAGTATCCAATCTGTAATGAAACATTTTCAGTGAACAAACTTTCTTGTCTTTTTCTCTAATACAGTCAGTGCCAGCTGAATCTGAAGAAAGGACATAGGCCTTAAGAAAACCTCAAACCAGAAACAAACTAAAAAAAACCTTCAAGGCTTTATTTAAGATGAAAATACTTTCCCCTACACTGGAAAATCTACAGGCTACATTAATTTAAAAATTGTTTAGCATGATCTTGGAAAATGCATGATAAAAAAGGGTGTAGTGGAAAGGAGAACAGCCTGTTATGTGCAGTGATTAAGTTGTAGTCTTACGGTTGGAGCTGCAATACAATAAGTTTTTAGGGACCATTACATGTGGAAATATGGAGTTCACAAGAGCTCTCTCAAGCAGCCACCCACATTCAAATCCTATATATTTTAACAAGCCCAGCAAGAACCTGCTTCATGCTGATCACGCATGTCAGGGGTGGACAACCCACATGCAGCCCTCTCCTCTGCAGCCTATGGGTGTCCAGCCAACCCCAAATGCTTCCATCTTCCCCTGCCTGCACCTCTTCCTCCACCCTCTTTTGGACATTTAAAATCTGTGGTTTCTCTCTGAATAGCATTATTGAGAAAGAAACCAGAGTATGGAGGGCTAGAGTGTCTTTCGTCATTCTTAGCTTGCTGTATTCCATAGTTTCTCAAGGAGAGGACAGGTGGCTGCTTTAGCCCACCAAACTCTGTGGTTTCTCAGTAATGCTATTTTCTTCATTTTTGTGAACCGCCCAGAGAGCTTTGGCTATTGGGCGGTATAAAAATGTAATAAATAAATAAATGGAGTTTGGTGGGCTAGAGCAACTACCTTTCCTAAAATGGTGAGGAAAGTCTTCTCGGCCAGGGGTGCAAGGCGGGAATAAAAAGGTGTGTGTGTGTGTGTGTGAGAGAGAGAGAGAGAGAGAGAGAGAAGGGAGTTGCAGACCTACTGCTGGATCTGGCCACACCCACTGTTAGCATGCACTCCCTCAAAGTGATGTACAATTTAAAACAAAATCACAACAAAATTAAAGCAGAAACAAACCAATTCCGTAAAACAAACCAAAATAATATTAAAATTCATGTGCAACATTTCAGGTTTTACTGTCCATTTAAATCTCAGTAGGGATGGAGCCACCCAGATCTCCCTTGAGAGGAAGTACAGAAAAGGCCTTGGGTCAGCATCATCCATAAGTAACTAGTCCATTAAAGTTTATGCCAGAATAAATTTGTTAGTCTTTAAGGTGACACAATACTTCTTGCTTTTTATCATAAAGAGACACAATGCCATTAGACTTACTATCCAAGTAGGACAAAGTGTTTAGATTAAAAGCTTCTAGGAACTTGAACTTAATGCGGCCTACATTCTGGTAACATGTATGCTACTTATGGCTACAACAAATCCAGCATATATTGTAATTCATATCCCCTTCCCAGTAAATCTTCCCACTTAGTTCTAATAATTCTATGTGGGTTCCTTGCTTTCTCTTGCACTCCACCCCTTCCCTACCTTCACAGAAAAGGCTGGAAGAACAGGTTGCTTGCAGTATAATATGCTGTAGCTACAATCCACTGACAACCATTTCCAGCCACAAAGGCTGAAACTGTGTGACAATGCTTATTGCACACACTGTGGTCAAACTTCCAAGATTTTCTCTACAATAGGGTGACCATATTTGGGAAACCAAAAAAGAGGACACCTAGTGTGTGTGTTGGGAAGCAGCTTTCTGAGTCCTTCAGAAAGTACGTTATTCACCCGCCACCTTAAAGAACCCAATTGGAGTGGAGGAGGGGAAAGGATTTCATTCTGCACCACCACCATCCACTCCAATTGGGGCCTTTTCTATAATGTCCACGAATGACCCCCTTTCCCCTTTAAGACCTCAATTGGAGCTCGGGGTGGGGGAATGATGTGCCTCAAGAAAGCATGTCATTCACTCCTGCCATGCTAATGGCAGCCTTAAAGGGGAAGGTGTGTCATTCCAGGACATTATTGAAAATTATAGAAAATCCCCCCTGACACCATGGAAAGAACAAAAACCAGGACAAATCCGGGGAAATCCTGACAGTTGGTCACCCTACTCTACAATGTAGGTAGCTAGATAGTTACCTTAGCTAAGATTCTCTAAATCCTAAGCAAATGTCTTAAGCACCTATTGAAAAATTCAGGCTCTGACTTGATCAAGCAAAGAAAATGCACAAATGCTTTTAAATGTTAGAGAGGAACTGTGATCTAGTAAAAAGAGTGCAAGTCCCATATAAGCCATATACTTATTGGGTGGCTTTGAGCAATTCACTATTTCTCTTAGCCCCAGTTTCCCATATGGAAAAAATGTGAAAAATCACACAGGAACAAAGTGGAAATGAATGAAAATGAATGTAAAGTATGTCACTCATGTTCTAAAGATAAAGATAACTCTGTAGAAGATTTAAGAAAAAGGAATCATAGAATAGTTCAAGCCGAAGAAGATACACCAGGCCAATTTTAAAAAAGAATCACCATCCCGGAAGATATGCACATATGTAACCAAACTGAAAATCGGGAGTATCACCAACATTAAATAAAGGGAACAAGTGACATAGGATATACACATAATTTATTCCCTATATAAAATTGTTACAGAAGCTAAATCAAACTAATTTGAGTTTTAAAAGATCAATTTTCCCTACATTTTCTCTACATATTAAGTAAATGTTTCTATCCACCTTTTTTTTTTAACTCCAATTTATTTTTATGTGGTGTTGATGAAAGAGCAAAGCTGAAACATCTGCTATCTGAACATTAACTTAGGACAGTCAGTCACAGTGAATTTGCAGTTAAGATGGTGTAATCAAATACTGAACTCCCTAATTGCTTTTTTCTGCCACAGGCCATAGATATGTCAGTTCCTACTCCTTGGTAGCTACTGCAAGTGGTTGCTAAAATATGTAAAACACTACTGCATTTAGTGCCTTAGCCACTGCTCAGAAGTAGCACATGAAAAGTTGGTGAATTTTCGTCTTCTGGTACTGATGTATGAGGACGATGCATTTACTTACCATTCTAATACATTATAAGTCATTCCTAATAGACTCATCACATTAACTAAACAGAAGCTCCTGCTAATAACAGTGCTATCTTCTTTATAAAATATTTGTAGTAACAGGTCCGCACACTAAAGAAAATTGTTCTTGACAACAACAACAACAACAACAACAACAACAACAACAACAACTTCTTAGATGCCTTTCTTTAAAAAGCCTCAAGGTGACTTACAACAAATTAAAACATACAAAATTTTAAACAGCTAAAAACAATTACCCACTAAAAGACCACCACCCATAGAACATAAACATCAGTGACAACATCAAAATTCAACTGAGTCCATCATGTCATCAAATATCTGGGAGTAGAAGAAAGTATTAAATTGATGTGAAAAGATGGCAATATTGGCGCCGGGTGAGCCTCGCTGGCAAGAACATTCCATAATCAGGGGGCTACCACTGAAAAGGCCTTCTTCCTTGTTGCCATCCTCCAAACAGCCCTCAGAGGAAGCACTGAGAGGAGGCACTAGAGGAAGGCTGCAGATATTGATTGTTCTGGTCATCACACCTAAAAAAATATATTGTAGGACAATTAAATTCATCAAGGGGCTGGAGCATCTCCCCTATGAGGGAAGGGTACAACAGTTGGGATTGTTTAGTTTGGGGGGAAGGGATGGAGAGTAATGAGAGGCAGAATAGAGGTATACAAAATTATGCATAGTGTCGACATATTTCTCTCTCATAATACTAGGACCCGTGGTCATCCCATGATGCTGATTGCTGGAAGATTCAGGACAGATAAAAGAAAGTACATCTTCACACAGTGCACAGTTAAACTATGGAATTTGTTACAAGAGCTATTAATTTGGATGGCTTTTAAAGGGGGTTAGATAAATTCCTGGAGGAGAAGGCTATCAATGGCTAATCGTCCTGATGGCTATATGCTACCTTCAGTATCAAAGACAGTATGCATATATACAGCACTTGCTGGGGAACATGGGCAGGAGGGTGCTGTTGCACTCGTGTCCTTGTAATTTGGAGCAACGTTACACGGCGGAAGCACAGTGTTGACGTTGGTCCCTTTGAAAAAGTCAGGGTAAATCTCCGACTTTTTCAAAATGGAGCATCGCAGGGAAGCCTCATAGTGTCTGTGAACCTGCACCTGCATCGTCTAACCAATGGCACGAAGATCCACAGCTACCGCGGGGTTTTCCCCACATATAGACAGCCCCCCTGGACTTCTTATATTCTTATGGACTGGATGAGGGCTAATAAACTGAGACTCAATCCAGACAAGACGGAGGTACTGTTAGTGGGTGGTTCATCTGTCCAGCGAGGTGATGTTTGCCCTGTCCTGGACAGGGTTGCACTCTCCGTAAAGGATCGGGTCCGTCATTTGGGGGTGCTCTTGGATCCAGAACTGTCACTTGAGGCAAAGGTGAACTCAGTGGCAAAGAGCACCTTTTATCAGTTTAGGTTGATATACCAACTACGCCCTTATCTGGACAGAGATAGTCTAGCTACAGTTATCCATGCTCTGATCTCGTTTGGATTACTGCAATGCGTTATACGTGGGGCTGCCTTTGAAAACGGTCCGGAAACTTCAGCTGGTACAAAACAGGGCAGCCCACCTACTAACAGGGACTGGCCGGCGAGATCACATTACGCCAGTCCTTTTACAACTTCATTGGCAGCCAGTCCAGGTCCGGGCCCGAGTCAAAGTGCTGGTATTGACATTCAAAGCCCTAAACGGTTTGGGGCCAGGTTATTTGAAGGAACGCCTCCTATCATATGTACCTGCCCGGACATTAAGATCATCCACAGTGGCGCTTCTCCGTGAGCCCCTGCCAAAGGAAGTGAGGCAGGTGACTACTAGGAGGAGGGCTTTCTCTGCTGTGGCACCCGGCTGTGGAATGAGCTCCCCAGAGAGGTCCGTCTGGCACCTACACTGTACTCTTTTCGTTGCCAGCTAAAGACCTTTTTGTTCTCTCAGTATTTTAACACTTAATTTTAACTTAAATTTAAATTTTACTGTTCTAACTCTGTATTTTAACCTTATATCAATTTTGCTGCGTGATTTTATCCTGGTTGTGCTTTTTATACTGTATTTTGTATTTGTGCTTTTAACCTGTTGGTTGTTTTATTATGGTTTTAATTTTTGTGAACCACCCAGAGAGCTTCGGCTATTGGGCAGTATAAAGATGTAATAAATAAATAAATAAATAATAAATAAATAAATAAATATGGAGTTGGTTCATACCAGGAGAGATGCTCTGTCAGGCCTCGCTGTTCAGAGCCATATAAGCTGTATAACATCCACACATATTTAGAGGTAAAGACAGAGAACGAAGGTGTCAGGACTACCAAACTGCAGCAGACTAAGGACCCTTTCTCATGTTGCACTAGTGGCAGGGGAAAAGCTACAGCATATGCATATCCTACAGCATATCCTACACTGCAATGGTAACATGAGAAGCCTCGGCCACGTGGGAGGTGCCAATTCTGTCTCTTTCACAATATCATTATTTGCATTTTAGAAACTGGCTAATGCTGGCATGCATAAGAACTCCTCCTGAATCTGGGTTTCTCACATTATCCTGATGGTGCAGGAAGACACTACACTACAATGACTCTCACACCGTCAGCCTTACATAAGAAAGGAACTTGCATTCATTGAAATAAGTGGTACTTACTTCCAAGTAAGCCTATATGGCTTCATTTGTTACCCAAATTGTGGTTGCTGTTTCCCTGTGTCTGGATGCCATGCTACTCCAGTAAGGTTTGAACATCAGGTGATGTGAGTGGATCATATGGGAAATTCCTATATCAGCAGGACAGCTTTGTGGGGGCTGATGATCTCATTATTTAAAACATAAAAAACAGTGGAGTATCCAGACATGAAGAATTGGTAACCTCACTGTTCTAGTAACATATAAATCAGCCCTAATACAGCTATTGCCTGGGGTCGATCTAAATCAGAAGATTTAGATTTTCTGTTACCATTCAGCAAATACTGTTTCCACAATCCCAGTATAATTACACCGTCTTGTCTATACTATTATGGCCTCTATTAGCCTGCTTTTACAATATTTAATTTTTGTTAAAAAAAAAAACTGCACACAAAAATTCGGTCAAGCAATGGCTAGAGAACCCCAGATGCACTCACAAAACAGAGAGAGTACTGTTTGTTTGTGGTGTTTCTTTTTCTTTCTGTTGTAGAACTAACCAAAGGTTGGTAATGACATTTGACCCGAGTATGAATGTTATCATTGTTACCTTGGCATTTTCCCAGCCACTTGCTGTTTGGAATCTAAGATTCCCTTCCACTTTTAATGGGGGTTATTATTTGGCATTCTTGACATTGTTATTTCTCCTGTTTCAGTTTCCTGACCTACAAGTCCCACTTCAGGGTTAATTGCCTTTGGCTCAAGAAGCTTGTTAGATGTTGACAGTAAGTTTTTTCCCTTCTTCTTTATGTAATATCTCTGAACTGGTGATGCTGTTAGATTGTGGCATTCGATCATATGCAGTATTCCATTGAATACACATGGAATTTTCTTTTAATCTACTCATTCCAATCCCACTTTCCATATTCCCACATGTTTAGTAGGATAGCAATTTACGTATTTGTCCTTTATCAAAAATCCTTATAAGCAACAAGATGGAGGAAATCCCCCCCCCCCCAATCTATAATGGTCTCTCAGCAAGAATGTATAGAAGCCTGTCTATGGGCAATACCATTAGCCAGTGCAACTTCTTTATCTTTCAGATGTCACCAAAACAAAGATCCATTTGAGAGCTAACGAGGGCAGTTAAGATCATTAAAATATTGTTCAGAAAGCTAATTGAGAGGTATCTTAAGATTTTCTTATTAACTTGCATTCTAGACAAGGCAACCACAGTATTCAGTGTATATCCAGGAACTGCAACTATTTAGCCAGAAAAACAGAATTTGTTTGCCATTAAGATTGCTGGGACACCTTTTGTTAGTGAACCTTAAAATGCCTTTTTGCTATGGCTGGCATGGGAATTAATCTGAGCGTGGCTTGGAAATGAAACCTGGGGTTTCTTAAGGCCCTCCTGAAATCTTCACAGTCCCCAAATTTCCTCTACTCACTTAGATCAAAATCCCAGCACCCAGGAGTCCTGCACCACGTTGCCATTCTCCTGCCCGCTGTAAAAGCCATCCTTGCTACCCTCTCCAAAAAGAACCCACTGCCCATGCCCCTGATGCACGGGGATCCCAGGGTAAACCAGGGATGACCAGAGATTTTCCCTGTGATAAATGAAACTGGGGATTTTCCAATTTTTCTGTGGTCCTGGGACAACCTCGAGGACCGCAGCTAGTGTGGCGCAACCTCTCGGGCCCTCAAATGGGCACAGAGCTGTGCAGGGTGGCTCCATGCCCATGGGAGGGGAGCAATTTCGCCATCGCTGGGATGGCAGAGGGGGTTGGGCACAGAGTTTGTTTGGGGGTTCCTTACTTTTTTGCTGCATGTGCGCGGCTCCTCTTCAAAAAATAAAATGGTGCCCATGATGTCCCTCTTCCCTTCCAGGATGTCGTGCAGCTGTATAGATGCTGGGGGAGGATCGCAGAAGCAGGTAAGTCTACGATCCTCCCCCTCCCTCCCTCCCTCCTGCTACACCCTTAGGTGTAGATGAGCCCTTGGTTGATTGGTAAGGTGACAGCAGAGAGGAAAGGAAGGCTCCCCCACTGCCCCTCTCAGTTGAGCCAACTGACAGAACATAGTGTACTATGTAAATGCAAGAGCCCCTGAAAGAACTACATCTCTCATGGTGCGGCGCGCTTCATCATGCCATTAGCCTGTATGACCTTCCCAATTTCTGTTGGGAAAAGCAAAAATAAAATAAAATCCTCAGTCAACCCTAAGAGAGCCTCTGAGATTTTGCCTATCTCTATTTATGTTTTTGTGTGTGTGTCTTTAATACAGGTAGGTGGTGGTGGTGTTTTTTTGAAAACAGAAATTTGGCCAGTAACAGGGGAATATGTAACAGGGGAAACTGCCATTTGCAACTAGAATGAGAGGACTTCGAAACTAGACACATGAAACCAAAGAGTTCATTCAGATCAATATGTGAACATTCAGCCCAACTGCTACTAATCACTGCTTCTTCACCCTCATTGCTCTCTTAGGGTTGCTAGGCACAATGCTGTGGGGACAGTGGAAACTACAACTAGCAGAATTCCCCTGGCAGGGTATAGATTCTAGGTCCAGCAATACTATGCTGCCTTGGCTCCATAGTTCACAGTCCCCAGCCTTTGCCTGCCCACTTCCTTCTGTCAGTAGCACACAGCCTTGGTCTTATCTGCCTCCTTGTCTTCAACTCCATCACCTGTTAGTTCTTTGGCCCGTTCTACACCTAAGGATTATCCCAGGAAAATGGAGGGATCATCCCTGCCTGATCCCGGGATCCTCTGTGTGTCATTTGGATGCACAGGGACGATCCCGGGGGTGGGTGGGGAAGGCAGATGCAGAAATGGCTTTTGTGTCCCTGGCTTTTGTGCCTCCTTTGTGGCTTTTGGCTTTTGTGCCTCCTTTGATCCACTTCCTTTATCCACCCTCTCTCATGATCAGCTATGGCAGCACTCTTCTCTCCCTCTGCTTTATCAAATACATTCCTTTCTATGAAGTTTCTTCAAAGCTCCCACACCCATTACCTATTTGTTGCACTGTCTCCGTGTTGCCTCAGTTCCCCATCTCCTTGGCCATATTTCTTATGCCCAATTCTCCACCTACTTTTCTTCAAGTTCCTCTTTCTCATGCCTTTGCCTACTTTGTGCTCTTACTTCATTCTGGATCCATGAGTACCCTGAAATAATCTGCTTGAATATAATCATCCTACCTCTGGGGCAAAGCTTTCCTCCCTTTGAGGACTTCTTCTCAGTCTTGAGTGATCCCATTTGTGAAGTTTTATCCCTGCAAGTCTGTAGACAATATTCTTTAGACAGTATTCTGTAGACAGTAATCCTTTTTAAAATTATTATTATTATTATTTATTTACTTTTTAAAAATTCTAAACCACTCCTCCACCCAGATACCAATCCCTAGGTAGGGTACATAAACATTCCAAATAACACTACAAGATTAAAATGACAATAGAAACCAATAATTGTCACATTCCAGGTCTACCTAAGAAAAAGCTATTGGAATCTATCTGAACAAGGGAAGAACAGCCTTGGTAGAACACTGGAGTCTAAGCAGGTGAGGTTGTGTCGGTTAAGGACAATCAGATCAAGGTTGGTACAGGAGGCAAGGCATAATAAGCAAAGGCAAAAGTTCTCTCGTGTAAAGGGCAGCTGAAACAGGACCATGGATAGCTCAGTCTGAACTTTCCTGGCTGGACCTATCCCCTATTAGAACCATAGGAGGATGTTGTTTCAGCAAAATGTTGTCTTTTAACTGGGATGCTGTAAAGCAAAGTGCCAGTCTACATCACCTTTTTTATTTCCAAGAATATCTTTAGGCAGCATGTGGGCCCCAAGGGTATTCTTAGAAAATAAAAATGATAGACAGTTTGTTGTGCATTTTGCCTATATTCTGCTGTTCCTTCAGCCTAGGTTGCAGAGAAGGGAGGGTGGTGTTGGTGAGGTTTGTGTATTTTGCCTGGAGTTAGTGTGTGTGTGTGTGTGTATTTCTGTGTGTCTCTGTGTGTGTGTTTATGAACATCACTAGTTTGCAGCACCAGCTACAGGTTTTTGGGTGCCCTCAGGCAAAATGCTCTCCAGTGGGTCCCACCTGAATGAGTTCATCTCCTTCTCCCAATTGTGCATTAGACTCCCTCCGAGCCCAATCCGTACCACCACCCAGAGGTATAGCACAAGGCAAGTGAAGGAAGAGACAGCTTCAGCTATTGGGTGGTTGTCATGATTCCAAGCCCTCCTGCTGTGATGTGAGGCAATAAAGAGTTCTGCCAAGTAATCCACAAAACTTTATTCGGCAAATAAATATCTCTTCACACCTGAAGGGAGTGTAAACACTAGGAACTTTCCTCTAAGCTAAAACTTGGCTGACTAAACTAGGCAGTTGTCCTTTCAAAAAAAAAAGGGGGGGAACCTTTTCCTAAGCCACTTTTGCTTTATGGAGGATTCTTCTGAAGGAGTATTTGGCAAGAAGCTAGCTGAGCTGATTGCTTCTCCCCTGCTTTTAGCTCCACCCATTTCACCCTGTGGCGGACTCTGGGATTGGTCAACTCTGAAGTCCCTTTCCCTTCCGAGGAAAGCTAAGTTCCCATGGACTCTGAGTTGTTAGCATTCTCTCTGATAACATCCGGTGAAGATACATCTCTGGCTCCTGAAGAACTTGGGAAAATCTCCTCTCCCATTTCCTGTGTTGGCTGTTAAATTTCTAGTCCTGTTTCTTCTGGTCCAGAATCTGATTCTAATTGATAGCCTGAAACCCCTTCCCCCTCACTAGGGAGAACAGGCCTGATCCTGACAGTGGTATAGATTTATTTATTTTTAAAAGGAAGCTGCTCTATCTCATAATTCTTGTCACTACTTCCATGCTCAAAGGGCAGGTTCACAAGCAGTGGCAGCAAGGAAGAGAAGCAGCCAGGCCTAGAGGCTCCAGGCTTTGACAGTGGTCCCCTTGCAGCAGTGTGATCCTTGGTAGGTGTTCAACAATGCCTACCCAGCCCTGCTTCTGTGAAATGGGTATTCTGGCATTTGTGGCTCACACCCCACCTCTGCCTTGTACTCCATTTATTGTCTTTAAGCTTCATCAGAGTTTGCCTTCTGTGTAATGAATGCTGGAGCAGAAAAGTGTTCAAAAGAATAGTTAGGATCTTCTGCAAGGTACCTTTCTTTTAGCTTCATCAGTTTGCCTTCTGGGAAATTGGTGTTTTATGACTGGCCACACCCATCAAGGCAGTTATTTTGTGAATGGGCCAGCCCACCCACCCCGTGGCAGCCAACTTGTGAGAGCACTCTCTCCCCTCCCAAATTTTGAAGAGACATGATTAGCGCAAAACAGGAAGTCCTGGTACACACACAGAAGTATTTGCTTGTGTCAATGGGGCTCTTTAGATCCCATCCAAAGGCAACAAAGTGTATAACTATTTAACACACCTCTCAAGGTGAAAAAAATAATCTGCAACAAAAGTGTTAGATCCAGACTTGGACATATAAAGAGCAGATCCATTTAAATCATTGGATTTGTTAGTCACTACTAACTTATATCCTATTTATTTCATTGGGTCTACTCTAAGTGTGACTAAGTCTAAATTTAACCCAAAGAATCTTACCAAAACCTGAAGATCCAAAGGAAAACAAGGAATACATCTCATTGAAAAATATGGATTACATACATTGGAGGAGGAGGAGAATATTGTAGATATACTCAATTAAAATTCAAAAGAAAATATTCTCAGTGGTACCATGTATAGCAGTTTTGGTAGCCTAAGGCAATTTGTAGCAAGGTATCAACTTTAGGTCCCTTTCCATTTGTATCTTACCATTTTGTAAGATATATTTCCCTACTTGCTTGGATTGTAAAACAGCAGAAGGCACATACACCTCTTCTTTACTCTAAGTAGTCTCCAGAGCTACTGTAATACACACTCTCCAAATTCTAAAATCAGCCCCATATTATTATAGTGTTTACTTAAGAGGAACTTGAAAGTTGCAGCTCTAGAATCTAAAAATAAAATGCCAGAACCAGCTAGAAACTTCCTAAGTGTGCAACACTCCTAGCAGACATTTAAAAAGTCATCTGATACAGTCAAAGGCAGTTTCATATATATATATATATATATATATATATATATATATATATATATATATATATTCTGCTTAAAGCAGCAAAAAGAAAGGGGGAAGTAGGCAGACTCACAGAGAGCCTTGCTGCTGAACTCTGCAGAAGGCTCCTTCAAATAAATATTTCAAACCTTCATATGAATATTTTAAGCATGACAACTACATATAAACACACAGCCAAAGTGCTCAAATCCACTCAAGAAAGACTATTAAGTCATCAACCTGCTCCTGACAGGATCCACTGAATATGGCAACAGTGAGAAGTCAGGAGACAGTTGGAATCATTTCAAGACTGCTAATTTAACTTGTCTTAAAACCAACCAATGCTCAACGTGTCATCATCAATGTCATCTCATCGCAGTCTGAAAAGCCTTCGACCTAAAGCAAAAAGGTCCCCAAGTGCCACCCTTCTTGTCTACTGGTTGAAAATCTAATTGGTTCTGCTGACAGGCTTGGGAATTGGTAGGAAGGCTGCTCAGTTAATCTCCAAGGGCCAGCAAAGAGCTCAGTATCCATCGCTGAGCCTTGCTCCCTGGCTGTCGTCAAATGACTCTGATGGTAGTGCAAGCTCTTATGCTTCAGCTGTCTTCTGACTTCTGTTAAGTCAAATTCAATAAAGTTTGTCACTCAATAATCTGAGAGCTACCCAACAAAACCTCTTTGATCAATAACAGCTTGCCTGCTTGCACTTGGGAAGGTGACCTATTAAAGATTAAAAACACACCTGCTGCTTGAAGCAGAGAACATCTTTCTTACTTTTAAATGAAAATTCATCCATTAAAAGCAGTTTAACCGTTACAAGTGTGTATAAATATTACATGCCGGAAAGATGAAATAAGATTAGGGAGACGCATTCCAATTACAGGAAGACAGTGGGTTAGGTTTACATCTGAGTAAGTAGCTTTGCTTTTTGATCTACATATTGTTTGAAAGGCCTTTAAAAATGTAACCCTGATTTTCTATGCATCCTCCCACTTTTTTCCTTCTATCTGACAAATTGAAACATCTAGCTTAACTTTAAATTTCCATTCAACCATATAATCCTGTCCCTTGCTGCCTGTCTTCATGTGTGAAAACAGAAACAGAGAAACACAGAGAAAAGACTTCCTGGTATCCTAGAAGGCCATGAAGTTAATTTCTAAACATCTGGTTTTATATTTAAAATGCTTTCTGCAACCAATCAGCTGCTTCAGTGGAGGCTGTGACCAAGGTGACTCAAAACTAAAAATGACTATACACAGATTAACCCCATTAAAGGGTGACTAGAGACTAATAGGCATCATAAAGTACTAGACAAATTCACTGGAGATCAAAATACTATTTGACCAGGCTTTTTTACCTTAAAAAAGGCCAAAAGGTGGGGGGAACCCACATATAACTTCTGCCTTTGAAATGAAAATCATGACTCCGTTTAAGTCAGATAACTAGAGGTTTCAGATAACAGCAACTCTCCTGTGCATAAATTGTAACTGGTGAACCAGGTGATTTCCAGAGAGTTCATAAAGCTTCTAAAAATGCTTTGACCTCTTTAAATGAGTTGTAGCAAAGATAATAAGTGCAGGCATCAATTTTGGGCCCAATATTTACCCACAGGGTTGGGAAGGGAATCTCCCACATGGATTGCAAGGGGGCAGTAAAGGGATGAATAGCATGAATCAAAGCCAATCATACTCCAATCCTAAACTGACTTCCTTTAAAAAGTGCTGAGGATTGCACCCTCATAGGGATAATCAAATATGAATGGAAATCAGTGGATCCTTTGGCTATTAAGCTTTAAGCAGGTGCCTGCACATTTAGAAGAAGTATAACTTTGAGGACCAGAAACTTATATTTTAACTTCTACAGGGAAAAACGTTACTATTATACAATTCTATTCTCTTCAATCTCCCATGAACTCCCACACTCTTTTCCCTCCATTGTGACAGCCCTATGAAAGTCCTACCAGGAGAGACTGAAAAATGTGGGCATGTTTAGCCTTGAGAAGAGATGACTGAGGGAAGACATGATAGCACTCTTCAAATACTTGAAATGTTGTCACACAGAGGAGGGCCAGGCTCTCTTCTCAATCATCTCAGAGTGCAGGACACAGAATAATGGGCTCAAGTTACAGGGAGCCAAATTCCAGCTGGACAACAGGAAAAAATCCTGACTGTTAAGAGCAGTACAACAATGGAGTCAATGACCTAGGGAGGTTGTGGGCTCTCCCACACTAGAGGTCTTCAACCTGCAGCTGAACAGCCATCTGTCAGGTAAGTTTTAAGATGGATTCTTGAATTGAGCAGGCAGTTGGACTCAATGGCCTTATAGGCTCCTTCCAACTCTACTATTTTATGATTCTATGACAGGAAAAGTTTAGATTCTGGAGTTATTAGCATTTCAGAAATATCCATTATCCAAGGAAAAATGTGACCTTAAAAAGGGTGGAAGAATTGATGATAATAAAATAATAATAATAATAATTAATAATAGAGAAAAGACATACAAATGATGACATATTGAAAGAGTGGAAACATAGGAGATAAAATGTGGGATTACTCACATGAACCATGGAAAAAGGAAAGAAGAAAAAGAAACTGTGTGCGATAGAACCAGGCTTAAAGATAAGAATGCTGATACGAGGAGCACAATTTAGATGTTATGATCATCTAAATTTTTTTGTGAACCGCCCAAAGAGCTTCGGCTATTGGGCGGTATAAAAATGTAATAAATAAAATAAATAAATAAATAAATGATCATATGTTATGCAGAGAAATTGAAACACCGATGCAAATATTAAAAATGAAGATAATAACAAACATAATATAGGTAAGATTGATGGTAGACTAAATCTGCTTCAAACTAATGCAACGATAGGCAGCAATTGGTGGTCACCTGGGAAATGCAGTACTCTGATTTATCACAACAAATGTCCATGTTCCTTCTTGTCCAGAGCAAGTTATTAGCCCCTGCTGTCTATGCAAGACAATTGCAAGTACTGGGTGGAAGTGCAGAGACAGGTGATTTATGTCTGTGGAATTACTGACATTAGGGCTTGGCCAACTACCCCAACAATACCTCTCATTTCCATCTACATATCCCAGGGAGGCTGTTGAACTCATGAACTAATATCTGGAGGCTGTTTGAGGGCAGATGAAGGTAAACAAGCTGAAACTTAATCCAGAAAAGACGGAGATACTGTGGGTTGGGAAACCAACTACTCTAGATAGAGGTTTACAACTGGTCTTAGATGGCGGTTGCACTTTA
Source organism: Elgaria multicarinata webbii (assembly GCF_023053635.1). Lineage (NCBI taxonomy): Eukaryota > Metazoa > Chordata > Lepidosauria > Squamata > Anguidae > Elgaria > Elgaria multicarinata. Next base: position 25,705,055 of record NC_086174.1, read on the forward strand.
CCTAAAAGACCAAGTGCATAGTCTGGGAGTCCTCCTACACTCTGTGCTAACTGGGGAAGCCCAGGTGGCAGCAGTGTCCAGGACTATGTTTTATCAACTTAGGCTGATATGTCAGCTGCGGGCTTATGTGGAGAAGATAGCTCTTGCCTCAGTTATCCATGCACCAGCAATGTCCAAGCTAGACTACTGTAATATGTTGTATTGGGGGCTGCCCTAAAAGATGGTCCAGAAACTTCAGCTGGTGCAGAATGCAGCCGCCCGAGCGTTGGTGAAAGTGAGGCGATTCGATCACATAGCGTCTATTCTTTGCTAGCTGCACTGGTTACTGGTGTGTTTTCCAGTCCAATTTGAAGTGCTAGTTTTGATCTTTAAAGCCCTAAATAGTCTGGGACCAAATTACTTGAAGGACCGCCTTCACCCATAAGAGCTTCTCCCACTTTTGGATCAGCTAGAGTGACCAGTCTCATTTGCCCACCTGCAGGAGGAGTTAGGCAGGCGCCCACATGAAAGAGGGCCTTTTTTGCAGTGGCCCCACATCTCTGGAATAAGTGGAGGACCACCAGGTACCACCTGATTTCCCCATAATAAACAAATATTGTGGGCCAACAGTTCATAGTGACAAGATGAAAATTGTCTGAGTTCTTTGGCCAGCCCCTCCACATCCCATTGAGAATGTGAACCAAGATAGGATCTTTCACTGCCAGCCTGGCAATCTGCTTAGCCTGAAGACGTGGTTCTCACATAGATTCAAAAAATAGAACTTCCAATGGTGGAGGGATTGCACAACCAGGTGTCTGCAGTAATAGGTGGCTGAATGCATCCACATTTACAATAATTTTCCCAGGCTTGTTTGTGAGTTTGTAATCATATGCATTTAGCATAATGCTTCAAAATTTCAGAGAAGGGGAAAATGGTGGGTTTTCTTGAGTGAAAATTCCAAGAAGTATCTTATTTGTTTATTTATTTATTTATTGCATTTTTATACCTCCCAATAGCCAAAGCTCTCTGGGCAGTTCAGTCTTATGATCTGCTTGGATTTCAAATGTATGAATGTACATAAACGAGTGACATTTCTGCACACCTGCAATGGTAGACAATGCTTATTTAACATTTTGTTGAGGTCATTGCCCTAAAATAAAAGGTTTCAGATACACCCATATTATCTTGTATTTAACTATGGAGGAAGGAAATCCCCTTTTCCACAATTAGTTTGAAAATCCAGAGAGCTGGCAGAAGACTTTCTTTTTCTACTAGCCTGCTAAGAAGCCAAAAGTCTGCATTTCCATGCAGGCCACAGAGGTAGGAGCTTCCCCTCTTCTGCAGTCAGCATGGAAACACAGGCTACTAGCCCCATAGCAGGCTAGTAATGTTTGTTGGTTTATTTACAAGGTTCTAGTATTTACAAGGTTCTAGCATGCAAAGGATAGAAGTCTCAGTTCATCATAGTGCACAACTTCAGGGTCAGAATCAGTAGCTTCTTGACAGTGTGAAATTCTTCGTGTTTGTGAGTCCAGTTCCATTTATGACCTTTATTCAGCAAGTGATAAAGGGCTTCTGCTATGCTGGCTTTGTTTTTCCAAATGATGTGATAAAAATGTGACAATCCCAGGAATACCTAAAGATCTTGTCTGCATTTCTCACCTTATCTTTTGTTGGATAGATGCCAGATGCATCAATTTAGTATTCCAGAAAGGCGTTACTAAAGCTCTGTGTGCTGTTCATCGAATGATTAAAATGTCATCGATACAGGGCACAACACTGGGAATACTTGCAAGCAGTATTTCCATAAAGTGCTGAAAAAATCCTGGAGCAACTGAAATTCCAAATTGGAGGTGCTTTACATACAACACTGCTTGATATGTGATCAGAACTGGCCCTGTTGTTAGCCAGCATCAGCCACCTCAAGTGGCAATGCTGTGGGGGGTGGTAGCAGTGGCAGTCCCCCAACCATTCCATTCTCTGGGAGGACAAAGTTGTGTGTGTGCCTTGCAGCCTGTCCTGCACCCGCTAAACTACCCTGCTTCCCTCAAGTATGATGTAAGACCCTTTCCTGTTGCCAGGTGTTGAAGTAAGGTTCAAGTGCTGAATATTGTACTGTAATGCAGAATGAGGGAAACACTGGAAAAGAGACAGAGGATCTGCACTACAGGGTCTTTCCCCCGCGATGAACTTTTGAGCAGTATGGCAGGGCTGGTGCTGCTCATAGTTCTAGGAGTCAAGTTCCATAGGCAATAAGAGTGAGATAGTGGTTGGGAGGTAAACTGCAATGTCTTTCAAGGCCCAGATCCTGTGTATGTGAGAGCACCATATAATCTGTTCTTATTAGCTTGAGAGGTGAAAGTGCTGCTTGTTGGGGAGCCTCTTCTCCTCCTCCTCCTCCTCCCTTCCTCCTCCCACTTTTCAAGGGTTTTAGATGTGGATGAGATATAGCAACATCATAAAATATTTGCAACAATATTTTGCAACAATCCAGAGAACTGATACAAACTGAGAAGAAATCTACAAACAAAAGGCTGGTTTGGTCAGGTAGGTAATTATGGTCACATAGTTCACTTAGCATTGGTTAGAATTTCATGGAGAGTAAGAGGCTAATAACATTAAAGAGCATCTGCACATGGACCTACAAAGCAGCTGGCAATGCAGTTTTGCAGAAATCAGTGAGACGTTCAGCAAGAGCAAAGGGTTTCATAATAACGATCATATGTAGGCCTACTACGCAACAGGTTTTTGTTAATACAAATATATGTTTTTACATTTCCCCCCTCTACATCCATGTGGATATATGCCTGGCCATAGACCATAATAAACAGATTTGTATTTGGATACATGCCTGCCAACTGAGTATAACAATTCATGCAACTCTTGAAATGGACTCTAGCCTATGAATGCTTATCCTCTGGCCTTCCTTCTTCTCACATCCGTCCGTTGGTCTCTGTCCACCACTCTGCCGCTAAGATCATCTTCTTGGCTCGCCGCTCTGACCATGTCACTCCACTTCTGAAATCTCTTCATTGGCTTCCAATTCACTTCAGAATCCAATATAAACTTCTCCTGTTGACCTTCAAAGCTTTCCACGGTCCAGCTCCTTCCTATCTCTCCTCTCTCATCTCACACTATTGCCCCGCTCGTGCTCTTCGCTCCTCTGATGCCATGTTTCTCGCCTGCCCAAGGGTCTCTACTTCCCTTGCTCGGCTTCGTCCCTTCTCTTCTGCTGCCCCTTACGCCTGGAACACTCTTCCAGAACATTTGAGATCTACAAGCTCAATCACAACTTTTAAAGCTCAGCTAAAAACTTTTCTTTTTCCTAAAGCTTTTAAAACTTGATGTTGCTCGGACTTTATACTGTTAGTTTTACCCTACCCTGTGCCTGTTTACCCTACCCAGTGCCTGTTTGCATTCCCTTCCCCTCTTTATTGCGTTACTATGATTTTAGTAGAATGTAAGCCTATGCGGCAGGGTCTTGCTATTTACTGTTTTACGCTGTACAGCACCATGTACATTGATGGTGCTATATAAATAAATAAATAATAATAATAATAATAAATTTGTTAGACTTGAAGGTGTTACAAGATCCTTTTTTGATATAACATACAATAGTATAGATATCTGATATTAAACCTTGATCAAGATAGATGAGCTAGAATGTAGTCTGCTAAACCTCAATTATGAAATGATCTCCCCGACGAGCTCGCCTGGCGCCAACATTGTCATCTTTTCGGCGCCAGGTCAAGACTTTTCTCTTCTCCCAGGCATTTAACAGCATATGCTGAGTTTCTTAACTGACCCCAGACCAGTTGTTTTAAATGGATATTGTCTGTTTTTGTTTGTATTTTATGCTTTTTATGCTTTTAAATTTTGTATATTTCTTTTTAATGTTCACTGTTTTTAACTTTTGTAAACTGCCCAGAGAGCTTTGGCTGTGGGGCGGTATATAAATGTAATAAATAAATAAATAAATAATAAAATTAAAGTACTCAAAAATGTAGTCATATCGCCACCATACAAAGTCATAGTTAGATTCTCCTGTACTTTTTTTTCTTAAAGAGAACAGAAATGCCACTTGGGACCAAGTCTTATTTGCAAAAGTTAATCCACTGTGCCCCAGAGAGAAGCTATCACAAGACTGTTTTTCACTGGAGAAATCAGAAGTCCTAAGAGGGAAATGGCTAAAAGTACCATAACAAGGAAGCTGCATTAATATGGCAAGAATGTGGTTGAGTCTCTATGTACATTCTGATAAGAACAGGAAAGTATACTTTAAGCCCTCATACAAAATTACAAAAACTTAAAAGGAAAGCAAAAAAGCTTTATTGTGGTTACACTGACTATAGGACACACATTTACAGCATAATCCTATGCATACCTACTCAGTGGGACTTACTTCCATTGAGTAGACAAGTTCAATGGGGCTTACTCCAAGTTAAATGTGTATAGGATTGCAGCCTTAATGAAGTCCAACATCTTGTTTTACAATACCCAGGATTTCTATCTCAAGTTTTTAATAAAGCTGCTGATGAGAAATATACTGTCCTGTTATGCCCAAATACATAGTGGGAGCACACTTTAACTGGGCCCATAGATTCAGGCAGACCTGATTTGCAAACCTATAAGAAAAAATGAGGCTAAATTGTACAACATGCTTTTAGATGTTTATGTAAGCTTATATTTCTATATCTATGTGGTGTGTCAACACAGAGACAGGCAAACAGCCTAAAATTCCAGTTCTGATAGACTCCCCACTTTGGCGGAGAGTAGAACTGAGAGATGCCCATAGAAGTTAATGGAGAAATCTAGGATTTTACCATAGATGCGGCTGTCCTCCCCCACCCCCATGAAAAGGTAGCAGCAGATATGAAAAAGGGAGGCATTTTTCTAATTCAAGTCTTATTTTGAGTAGAAGATTTTTTAAGTTTTAAAAACATTTAAAAGTGCAATGTGTCTGCATGCAACTGAGGACTGGATTTGGGTCAGGGATCGGGGGGAGTGGAGGTGTCTGATGGAGCAATTTAAGTAAACTGACCTTTATTGCAACCTGAGGAGTTTTGCATGGGAATTTTGGCTAGAATTGATTTGGCTGGTGGGGTACCTTATCTGCTCCTCTAATTTGCAATATTAACAGTAGATTACTATGCAGGGCTGTCATAAAGACACTAGCCCAGCCATAGTTCCCCATCCTGCAATATGAGAACTATGAATTGTATTTGCATTGGTACAGTTGGTTTTTAAATGTTTAAAACTAAAAATGATCGTTATTTTTTCACATAAAATAGAATGAACTCTCTTTGCAGCCCAGTCACAAGTATGGTAAAATCTTAGGCCTTAGCTAGACCTAAGGTTTATCCCGGTATTGTCCAGGGGTCATCCCTGTTCATGTAAATGACACACAGGATCGGGAGCAGGCAGGGACGACCCTGGGATAAACCTTAGGTCTAGCTAAGGCCTTAGATTTCTGCATTGATTTCTTTGGCAAGGTGTCCCTTCTGCCCTACAGGAGATTTTAAAATGGTTTTTCCAGTATGTACCTGGAAAGTCTTTATGCTGGTTCACATATCACAAACACTTCGGAAGTGAGAATGAGCGAGTGAGTATGCTAGTTCTCTCTGCCCAATTGCTCCTGTCTTTTGCCCAACAACCCACAATTCAGGCATAATAAACAACCCACGGATGGTGTGTCGCTAGGCTGTTTACCTCAGTGGCAGCTGGCAAATGCTTGGAACCCAGCACATTTGCTCACTCCTGCTTGTTCAAGATTGTTTGTTGTTGATGTTTATTCGTTCAGTCGTTTCCGACTCTTCGTGACTTCATGGACCAGCCCACGCTAGAGCTTTCTGTCGGCTGTCGCCACCTCTAGCTCCCCCAAGGTCAAGTCTGTCACCTCCAGAATATCATTCATCCATCTTGCCCTTGGTCGGCCCCTCTTCCTTTTGCCTTCCACTTTCCCTAGCATCAGCCTCTTCTCCAGGGTATCCTGTCTTCTCATTATGTGGCCAAAGTACTTCAGTTTTGCCTTTAATACCATTCCCTCAAGTGAGCAGTCTGGCTTTATTTCCTGGAGTATGGACTGGTTGGATCTTCTTGCAGTCCAAGGCACTCCAACACCACAGTTCAAAAGCATCTATCTTCCTTCACTCAGCTTTCCTTATGGTCCAGCTCTCGCAGCCATAGGTTACTACGGGGAATACCATTGCTTTAACTATGTGGACCTTTGTTGTCAGTGTGGTGTCTCTGCTCTTATCTATTTTATCAAGATTTGTCATTGCTCTCCTCCCAAGAAGTAAACGTCTTCTGATTTCCTGGCTGCAGTCAGCGTCTGCAGTAATCTTTGCGCTCAGAAATACAAAGTCTGTCACTGCCTCCACGTTTTCTCCCTCTATTTGCCAGTTGTCAATCAAGCTGGTTGCCATAATCTTGGTTTTTTTTATGTTTAACTGCAACCCAGCTTTTGCACTTTCTTCTTTCACCTTTGTCATAAGGCTCCTCAGCTCCTCCTCGCTTTCAGCCATCAATGTGGTGTCATCTGCATATCTGAGATTGTTAATGTTTCTTTCTGCGATTTTAACTCCAGCCTTGGATTCGTCAAGCCCAGCACGTCGCATGATGTGTTCTGCATACAAGTTGAATAGGTAAGGTGAGAGTATACAACCCTGCCGTACTCCTTTTTCAATCTTAAACCAGTCCATTGTTCCGTGGTCTGTTCTTACCGTTGCTACTTGTTCGTTATACGGATTCCTCAGGAGGCAGACAAGATGACTTGGTATCCCCATACCACCAAGAACTTGCCACAGTTTGTTATGATCCACACAGTCAAAGGCTTTAGAATAGTCAATAAAACAGAAATAGATGTTTTTCTGGAACTCCCTGGCTTTCTCCATTATCCAGCGGATATTGGCAATTTGGTCTCTAGTTCTTCTGCCTTTTCTAAACCCAGCTTGTACATCTGGCAATTCTCGCTCCATGAATTGCTGGAGTCTACCTTGCAGGATCGTGAGCATTACCTTGCTGGCATGTGAAATAAGTGCCACTGTCCGATAGTTTGAACATTCTTTAGTGTTTCCCCTTTTTGGTATGGGGATATAAGTTGATTTTTTTCCAGTCTGATGGCCATTCTTGTGTTTTCCAAATTTGCTGGCATATGGCATCACCTTGACAGCATCATCTTGCAAGATTTTAAACAGTTCAGCTGGGATACCGTCATCTCCTGCTGCCTTGTTATTAGCAATGCTTCTTAAGGCCCATTCAACCTCACTCTTCAGGATGTCTGGCTCTAACTCACTGACCACACCGTCTGAGCTATCCCCGATACTATTATCCTTCCTATACAGATCTTCCGTATATTCTTGCCACCTTTTCTTGATCTCTTCTGTTTCTGTTAGGTCCTTGCCATCTTTGTTTTTGATCATACCCATTTTTGCCTGGAATTTACCTCTGATGTTTCTAATTTTCTGGAAGAGGTCTCTTGTCCTTCCTATTCTATTGTCTTCTTCCACTTCCGCACATTGCTTGTTTAAAAATAATTCCTTATCTCTTCTGGCTAACCTCTGGAATTTTGCATTTAATTGGGCATATCTCCCCCTATCACTGTTGCCTTTTGCTTTCTTTCTTTCTTGGGCTACTTCCAGTGTCTCAGCAGACAGCCATCTTGCCTTCTTGGTTTTCTTTTTCTTTGGGACGTTTTTTGTTGCCACCTCTTGGACAATGTTGCGAACTTCTGTCCATAGTTCTTCCGGGACCCTATCTACTAAATCTAATCCCTTAAATCTATTCTTCACTTCCACTGCATATTCATTAGGAATATTAGTGAGCTCATATCTAACTGATCTGTGGGTCTTCCCTATTCTCTTTAGTTTGATTCTAAATTGTGCAATAAGAAGTTCATGATCTGAACTACAGTCAGCTCCAGTTCTTGTTTTTACTGTCTGTATAGATGTCCGCCACCTTTGGCTGCAAAGGATGTAGTCAATCTGATTTTGGTGTCGGCCATCTGGTGAAGTCCATGTATAAAGCCGTCTTTTCGGTTGTTGGAAGAGAGTGTTTGTTATGCACAGTGAGTTGTCCTGGCAGAATTCTATCAGCCTATGTCCCGCTTCATTTTGTTCTCCTAGACCATGCTTACCTGTAATTCCAGATGTCATTTGATTGCCCACCTTAGCGTTCCAGTCTCCAGTAATGAAAATAACATCTCTTTTTGGTGTATTATCCAGTAGGTGCTGCAGATCCTCATAGAACTGATCTACTTCTGCTTCTTCAGCATCTGTGGTTGGGGCATATATTTGGATCACTGTGATGTTAAATGGCTTACCCTGAATTCGAATTGAGATCATTCTATCATTTTTTGGATCCAAGCACTGCTTTAGCCACTTTATTATTAATTATGAAGGCTACTCCATTTCTTCTGTGATCCTCTTGTCCACAGTAGAAGATCTGGTGGTGATCTGATGTGAAGTGGCCCATTCCAGTCCATTTCAGTTCACTGACACCCAATATATCTATATTTATTCTTGACATCTCACCAATAACCACATCCAATTTGCCCTGGCTCATAGATCTTACATTCCAGGTTCCTATGGTGTGTTGATCTTTAGAACATCGGATTCATCGTTCACCACCAGCACCATCGGCCACTAGCCGTCCTTTCGGCTTTGAGCTAGCTGCGTCATCACGTCTGGGGCTAGTTGAACTTATCCTCTGTTCCTCCCCAGTAGCATTTTGACCATCTTCCGACCTGAGGGTCCCATCTACCGATGGTATACTGACATATCTCTGGTTGTACTGATCCATTTAGTTTTCACAGCAAGAATACTGGGGTGGGTTGCCATTACCTTCCCCAGGGATCGTATTTAGTCTGACCTCTCTACCATGACCTTCCTGTCTTGGGTGTCCCTTCACAGTTTAGCTCATGGCATCCTTGAGGTGCTCAAGCTCCAGCACCACGACAAGGTAAAGATCTCCTTTGCTGGAGTGTTCAAGATTACCCAGGGTTTAAACAAACTCTAAGTAGTCATGACATGCAAACCAGGTCAATGAGGTATCTCTCTCTTTCTTTCTTTTTTCTTTTTCTTTCTCCCCCCACCCCCGCCTCTCTTTCTGGTGTCCAGACCTCGTGAGACTTGTTGGAACCAATCAGCAGTAGTTTTAGAATAGCGTAACCACTATTTTGAACTGGGAGCTGTTAGTTCAAGCCCTCCTCAACACCATCTAGAAAAGAATGAGAGACAGGGGCCTTAGCTAGACCTAAGGTTTATCCGGGATCATCCCGGGGTCGTCCCTGCCTGCTCCCAGGATCCCCTGTGTGTCATTTACATGAACAGCGATGACCACGGGACGATCCCGGGATAAACCTTAGGTCTAGCTAAGGCCAGAGACAGATAGCTTGCACAGGAAATTCTGAGAGACAGAGAGATTTGTGCCTCCCCATATGGCATCCTCTCTCAAGAATGATTAGTCCCAGAATTCCTTAGTACCAACTGGCATTTCCCATGCCTAGGCAGGAGGAGCCAAGAAGTTGTGTCATCTGATTGGCAGCTGGAAAGAGGGGCAGGCTCTATAATAACCAGGGACATGAGATCCCAACAACAGTGGGGTACTGCTGAAAGGATTTATAGACCCCAGAGTAAATGAGTTGGGCTGCTGGGTTCCTGAGTGCACAGGGCTTATACTAGATCCCATGGACAAGAAGCATTGTTTAAACAACATTTGTTATTTCGTGCTCAAGACATGAGGTATTGCCATGTCTGGCTGTACGTACAAATCAGGCAGTGAGAAAGTTAAGAAGCTTACATTTGGTGGAAAGCTGGGATACAAATGTAACAAATAAAATAGTAAATAATATATAGATCAGCTAAATGTGACATATTTACAGGAGAAACAGCAGCAGAACACTTGTAGTAGATATGCAGTGAACACATTGACAGCATAAAGTGTGGAGCTGCCCTAATTCCACATCCCCATAAAACACAGGGGAAAGGACATCAGTGGAGGTTTTCTGCTCTTTTGGAACTTGTCTCATGTTGACATATGTGTAAGATTTTTCAGTCCACCTACTGACAGTCACCTATGTACTCAGGCGTATCTTGCAGCAAAGTAGGATGGCATTTATCCTTTCTAATGATACAAAATTCTCTGTGAAAGTAGGGTCACTAAAATGAGTAATAATCCCACCGGTGTCTAAGGTACAACCAGCAGGGTCCAGGTCAACAGGCAAGCAGCCAATAATTTGGCCAACAACACTGAATTTCATCTGCCCGCAGCCTCTATCTACTGATTATACAATCAATACGCACCTCAAATGAGAAGAGCTAACAACTGACCCGGGCAGATCAATGCTAGCAAATAAGCGCTTCATGACAAAAAGTTTGATAATTACTATTTTGAAGCAGTGTAAATGTTGTTTCTATTGTAACAACATTCATGATGATACTGCTATGATTGCACTGTTATTATAGGTTTAATGTTAGGCAATCAAGCTGCAGTGGTCTAGATATCAACAAACAGCATCAAAAGAAAACATCAAATTGTCCCTATTCTTTTGACATTGTAGCCAAAACATTTTTCTATGTTAGTGGCCCTAAATGAATGATAATAAGTGACAATTTGGTGAAAAACACAATTTTCACAGCTTACAAAAGTCATGGAATATAGATTGATACAAGTATGATTATTCCCAGGCCTACAAAACAAGGAATAGCCACTTGAGTCAGAGGATTAAAATAAATCCGGTACTGCAGAGCCAAAGGATTTTAAACCCCCACCCCTTCTCTTTCACAACCTCTGCTTAAGAGGGTTTCATGTAAATTTCCTTTAAAATCATATTTTTTGGAATCTCACAGAGTATGAGCAATTTAATTCAATTTAATTACAGAGCTGCTCCTAACATTGCACATTTGCTTTTGAAGGCTTGATTGCTACCTCATCATCTATGTGTTAATATTGAGATAAAGTGATTATTACAAATTTGCAGTGATTCAAAAACTTTGCACACAAAATGACACATGGAGCTATGGTGACTGTCACATTCAATACCAACCTTGAAGGTCACTGGCTAAACTAAATCTAGTAGGCTTACTTTTGGGCAGGTTTACTTTATGCTCATGGACAGAGGAGCTAGGGTGACCATATTTTGGAAACCAAAAAGGAGGATCACATGGCTGCCCCCCAAGGAGGCATGTCCAGCCTCAAGGGGGTGTGCCTGCCCGAACATGGCCTTGGTCACATGTCTAATTTCACAGCACATAATTAAGACAAACCTGTTCTACGTTATATCTGGATTTTAAAATCACTGAAATAAATAACAAGTGAGACATTTAATGTATCTGAAATTAACTTCACTAATTTCTTGAAGCTTTTGCTGTACTTTGAAGTTTTGCTATACTATGTGTGATATAGTCTCCCCTCCCTCAAATATCTTTTCTGACTTCAAATCCTTCACTGGATGATCATAGTCTCACCTTCCGAACATTTAACATTCTTTCCCCATCACCTTTCTCATATCCATACTCACAGATTCAGCATACTGTTACCATTGAACAAATGCAGTTGACAAGTGCAGAAAAATCTAATACAACAAAATAGGGTGGATTTCTGCATTGAGCAGGGGGTTGGACTCGATGGCCTTGTAGGCCCCTTCCAACTCTGCTATTCTATGATTCTATGATTCTATGAAACTAGCAAACTAGCATTTAGAAAGAGTATAAAATATTATTACCTTGCAAACAGTAACCATGGAACAAAATGGACTAAAGACTTGTTGCTGTCACTTCTCACTATCACCTTTTAGCTTGTTTCAACTTCTGGTTTATCAATGAGAAACTAATCTAAAATTTTGTCATTATACCTCTGGTTCATTTGCCATGTAAACAAGACCATGATCAACAGCAATACAAAGAAAAGACAGAACGGATGCCCATTATCACAATGCTAGACAAGGATCTTTTCCTCCTTTTATCCAAATATCTCCTGAATTTACACTGCCTGAGTGTGCAGAGAACAGAAATCCCAATCAGGGACCCAAAGAAAACTGCCCAAAGAAACCTCAGAAGCAAGTCCCATCGATTTCAATAAAGCTTACTCCCAGATAAATGAATATAGGATTGCAGCCCCTTCACATCTGTTCATCTTACTCTAGCAAATACAAGTCCCTCCTCTCAAGGAGAACTATGCACTCAGCAGAGCCTGGCCTCGTGGATCATGCAACCAACAGGTGCTCTTCAGAAAGATGCTTTCAGAGTCTAGGAGATCCAGACACACTCAGACATGTCAACCCAAGCCATGCTGTGCACTCACATATTATCTTGCTGAGACAGAACAATTTTGGGAAAAGACGATTCTTTGCAATCAACCAGACATATCAGTCATAAATAAAAAGGAAAGCACATCTAACTCATTGACATAACAATACCTAATGAAAAAATGTTGCAGAAAAGGAAGAGGAAAAGGAGTAAAATATATACCACTGGCTATGGAAGTTAAAGAACTATGACAACAGGAAAGTTATAATTCCATTAGTTACATCAGTCACTAGCATCACAAAAAAACCACCATGAGCAAGAAAAGAGAAATAATAATAATAACAATAATAATAATAATAATAACAACCCTGTTAATTTTTAAAAGATTTGTGTGTTTGGCTGGTGGGGGGGAAAGAAGAACAGAGACTGCTGGGGCTTGCCTTTGCAGTCTCTCCCCTCACCTGCTGGGCGTCAGCTGACCAAGTGCTCCACCCTTCTCTACAGGTACATCTGCAGCCTGCCAGAGGCAGCGCCTCGGCAACGCGCCGAGTGCGGCGCTGAGTGCACACTTGGCGCCGCACTTGGCGTCGTACAGAGGAGTTACCATACTGCTGTACCTGCTGAAGATCTCCAACCAACGAACCAGCAGCAATTTGCAAAAAACAAACAAACATTTTAATTACTTTTTAATATGTGCCTGGGGAGCTCTGGGGAATATGGGGATGCCCACATAACTGTGGTCACGGGTAGGGGGAGGTATAGTGCTAGGGGAGGAACAGGCCAGATGATGAGAAGAGGGGATAGATTCCTTACTGCTATTCCCTCTTCTGGTTCCTACCCCAACCGGATAGTTCCTGGCGGCCATATCAGCTTGCTCTCGGGTCTGGTGGTACTGCTGCTGAATGCCAGGTCAGTCCAGAATAAAATCTCCCTCATCCATGATTTGATTGTGGATGAGGGGGCTGACCTGGTATGCATAACTGAGACCTGGGTGGGTGAACTGGGAGGGGTTGCTCTCACCCAGCTCTGCCCTCCTGGGTACTCGGTGCAGCACCAGCACAGACTCGAGGGCCGGGGAGGGGGGGTTGCCGTAGTCTATAGGAATACAATCTCCCTCTCTAGGCTTCCTGTTCAGTTGAGTGCTGGTCTGGAGTGTTTGTACTGTGTGTTGGGTACTCGAGACAGATTAAGGATTCTGCTGGTGTACCGTCCACCCCACTGCCCAACAGTCTCCCTGCCTGAGCTGACGGAGGTTGTCTCGGACCTGGTGTTGAGGACCCCCAGGATGGTGGTTCTGGGGGATTTCAACTTCCATGCCGAGGCTGCTGTATCCGGAGCGGCTCAGGACTTCATGGCTGCCATGACAACCATGGGGCTGTCTCAACATGTCATCAGCCCAACACATGCAAAGGGACACACGCTTGATCTGGTTTTCTCGACTGGGCAGGAGGATGGTGATCTGGAAGTGGGGGAACTAACATCTACCCCCTTGTTGTGGTCAGATCACTTCCTACTGAGGTTTAGACTCTCGGCGGCCTTTCCCCTCTGCAAGGGTGGGGGGCCTATTAAAATGGTCCGCCCCCGGAGGCTAATGGACTCCGATGGATTCCAGAGGGCTCTGGGGGATTTTCCTGCTGATATGGCCGGTGCTCCTGTCGAAGCCCAGGTCGCTCTGTGGAATGCAGAGATGACTCGGGCGGTTGACATGATCGCGCCCAAGCGTCCTGTCCCTCTGAGCAGAGCCCGGTCAGCTCCTTGGTATACACCTGAGCTGAGGGCGATGAAGCAAGAGGGGAGACGGCTAGAACGCAGGTGGAGGAAAACTCGTGCTGGGTCTGATCGAACACGGGTTAGAGCTCACTATCGAGCCTACTCTGTGGCGGTGAGGGTGGCAAAGAGGCAGTTCTTTTCCACCAGCATTGCGTCTTCTCAGTGTCGTCCGGCGGAGCTTTTCCGAGTGGTTCGTGGCCTGTTATACTCTGGGCAAGGGCGTGAGATAGTTGAACCCTTGGTAGCACGCTGTGACGAGTTTGCATGGCACTTTGAAGATAAAGTCGCTCAGATTCGTCATGAATTGGACACCACACTTAATGCAGCACTACTAGTAGAGGCGTTCAGAGCACCGTCCAGCTCAGTTTTATTGGATGAGTTTCAGTTAGTGAGGCCCGAGGATGTGGACAAGGTGCTTGGCCAAGTCCGGTCGACCACCTGTGTGCTTGCGCCTTGCCCCTCGTGGCTCATTACATCAAATAAGGAGGGGATCGCCGGCTGGGTCCAGGAGGTTGTAAATGCCTCCTTGAGAGAGGGAGTGGTGCCGGCCTCTTTAAAAGAGGCGGTAATTAGACCACTCCTGAAGAAGCCTAACCTGGACCCGGAGGATGTTAACAACTACAGGCCAGTGGCTAATATCCCTTTCCTGGGCAAGGTGCTTGAGTGGGTGGTTGCAGGACAACTCCAGGCACTCTTGAATGAAACGGATTATCTAGATCCATTTCAATCGGGTTTCAGGCCTGGTTTTGGAACGGAAACTGCCTTGGTCGCCCTGTGGGATGACCTCTGTTGGGAGAGAGACAGGGGGAGTGCGACCCTGTTGGTTCTCCTAGACCTCTCAGCGGCCTTCGATACCATCGACCATGGTATCCTTCTGGATAGGTTGTCTGAGCTGGGAGTTGGAGGTACTGCGTTGCAGTGGTTCCGCTCCTACTTGGATGGCCAATTCCAGAAGGTGGTGCTGGGGGATTATTGCTCTGTGCCGTGGCTTCTAAGCCATGGGGTTCCACAGGGCTCTATCTTATCCCCTATGCTGTTTAACATATACATGAAGCCGCTGGGGGAGGTTATCCGGAGATGTGGACTGAGGTGTCATCAATATGCGGATGATACCCAGCTCTACCTTTCCTTTTCATCAAACCCAGGTGAGGCAGTGACTGTTCTGAACCAGTGCCTGGGCACGGTAATGGACTGGATGAGGGCTAACAAACTGAGGCTCAATCCAGACAAGACGGAGGTACTGTTAGCGGGTGGTTCATTTGTCCGGCGAGGTGATGTTTGCCCTGTCCTGGACGGGGTTGCACTCTCCCTAAAGGATCGGGTCCATAGTTTGGGGGTGCTCTTCGATCCAGAACTGTCACTTGAGGCACAGGTGAACTCAGTGGCAAAGAGCACCTTTTATCAGCTTAGGCTGATATACCAACTGCACCCTTATCTGGACAGTGATAGCCTAGCTACAGTTATCCATGCTCTGATAACCTCTCGTTTGGATTACTGCAACGCGTTATATGTGGGGCTGCCTTTGAAAACGGTCCGGAAGCTTCAGCTGGTACAAAACAGGGCAGCCCGTTTACTAACAGGGACTGGCTGGCGAGATCACATTACGCCAGTCCTTTTACAACTTCATTGGCTGCCAGTCCAGGTCTGGGCCCGATTCAAAGTGCTGGTATTGACATTTAAAGCCCTAAACGGTTTGGGGCCGGGTTATTTGAAGGAATGCCTCCTCCCATATGTACCTACCCGGACCTTAAGATCATCTACAGGGGCCCTTCTCCGTGAGCCCCTGCCAAAGGAAGTGAGGCAGGTGGCTACTAGGAGGAGGGCTTTCTCCACTGTAGCACCCCGGTTGTGGAATGAGCTCCCCAGAGAGGTCCGCCTGGCGCCTACACTGTACTCCTTTCGTCGCCAGCTGAAGACCTTTTTATTCAGTATTTTAACACTTAATTTTACTGTTTCAACTCTGTATTTTAACCTTACATCAATTTTGCTGCGTGGTTTTATCCTGGTTATGCTTTTTATATTGTATTTTTTGTTTGTGTTTTTAACTTGTTGGTTGTTTTATGATGGTTTTAATTTTTGTGAACCGCCCAGAGAGCTTCGGCTATTGGGCGGTATAAAAACGTAATAAATAAACAAATAATAAATAAATAAATTAAGAAGGAAGGAAGAACAATTATCAGTAATTGTTACAAAATATATGTCATGCCAATTATATCAAACAGATTGGAGAGGAAGATCTATGAGTGAAAATGCATTATTAAAAAAAACTAATTACTGTCTTCTAGCACCAGCTAGAGAACCTCACTTCTTCCATTGCACTATGGAGGAAGTAAGCACAAATAACTCAAGTAAGCGAGCGAAACCATATACCCACAGGGGATGGCTAAAAACAATTATCAATGTTGGGAAAGAATTTTCTTCATGACTCAAAATTCCTGATCCCAAGTATGATGACCTAGCAAAGGTTTTAGGAAATCTCACTCATATTGGCATAGGTTGAAATATTTTGCGGGTCAGAATTTTCATCAGTAGAACTCCAATGGAAATACCTTAATGTGAGACTTGCCAGTGAGATACTGTGGCAAGGCAGTTGTAAAGTTCCAACCTCCCTTCAAAGACCCTGAAGTGATGTTGTGCAGCCCAGGCCATGCATATTAACTCAGAATTAAGTCCCACAGAGTTCAATGAGATTTACTCCAAGGGTTCCAACTTTGTGTACATAGGACTGCTGCCGCTTATTGTTATCACCACTCACCCTTGGTTTCCATTTGCAAAAGAATATTAATGACTCTTATTCCAGACAGAAGATTCCTGACATCTGAGGCTAAAAGTGCAAAAGGATGAACTGGCAGACGGTAACATTTCAATAGGACAGTTGGGCTGCAATCCAATTACTTTCGTAGGAGTAAGCCTCACTGAATATAGGTGGATTTACTTCTGAGTAAATATACTCCGCTGTCCCCCTACCTCAACCCAGGTCTCTTTCCTACCATTTTCCTTGCTACTCAGACTCCACACCACCTCTTTTTGCTAAGCATATTCAGGCCAGACCAGTCACAAAATGCATCAGGCATCGGACTCCTCTTCCTCCTTTCCCTGCCCGCCCCCCCACCAGAAAGATCCCACTCACTCAGCCCCTGCTCTTACAAAAAGCCCTTACGGTGAGGTGGGGGTCTTTGAGCATGTGTGCATGAAGGCACAAGCAGCGGCACCCGTTTCCCCAGGCCTATGAAGTTAAAGTCCTAGCAGCTCTGTTTTTACAATATATGGCGACAAACTGTGGTAGCCAATAAAGGGCCATTCCTCTTTATGGCTACTGTAGTTTGAAGCCCTAGATATAGGAAAAATTGAGAGCTGCCATGATCTTAACTTCATAGGCCCATTGGCTGGGGAGCATGGAAAAAAATCTGGATTTTTCTTCAAATTTCACAAATCCCCCCTCCCAGATTTGTTAGCAAAATTCCTAATAAATCCTGTTTTTTCCTGTCATTTAGTCACTCTACAGAGGACAATGTCACATGGTTAGACTAGTGTGATGTGATGGGTTTGGGAACTGAGTGAACATTAAGGCTGAATTGAGTTTGTGGTATGATTGGGTGGTCACTTCACCATCCACACAACACGCAATTTGGTTTGTATTTAGTGCACTATCATAAAGCTGGCAAATAATGGATTGAGATGTGAATTCTGCTCATGGTAGAACCATACAGGCCAGTTTACTATGGACAAAATGCAAGCCAGATATGCTTAAATCACACTCCTACCATGCACATTGATTTGTGTGAATTTTTCTTGATCAGCCACTGTAGTTCGGTGTAGAATTGAATTTCCTCTCTGGACACATGGACAAGCACACACACAGCCAAGGACAGGCCTACAGAGAGTCACCATGGACAGAGGAAAAACCAAAGTAGAAGATACAAGACACCTGCAATCTCTCTTGGATGTGTACATATGCACAAACACTCCCATGCTCATAACAGTGACAAGATTTTCATGCATGTACGCATACACATAGCACCAAAAAGCCAGCCAGGAGCAGAATGACAGAGACAGCACAGGAGAAAGTAGAGCAAAGGGCATAAGATAAACACACTGTTACTTACTCTCAAAAGACTCTTAAACACGTGTGCACAGTATATGTTTTCTTCATGCATACACACAAGCCTTGACCAATCCAATGCTGTGTTTGCAAGCTGACCAGGGGCTCACTTCTCTCCCTTCGCTCTCCCTTGCCGCATGAATGCATGGGAGGCCCAACAGCATAAGTGGACACACAAAAGCATAGGTTAGCATGGCTGGGAATCAGCATATGGGCAAGTAATGGTGCTACCTGGCTGGGTTTTGGGGGGGAAAGGTCAGCATTGATCCAAAGGGAGAGTCGGGTAAGAAATAATTAGATGATGATGATGATGATGATGATGATGATGTCTCCTATGCATGGCTACTCCTCCAATGCATCACATTCAACCCTGCCTGAGTATAAAATCACTTGTAACACCAGGGATAGACAGGATGGCTGTGGCCAACCTGAAATCACTCCACAATCTACCAGTTGACTGCTATTGATATTCTTTCCAACTCTGAATTAGATGACCTTCTAGTTCAGATTGCTTCCAGACACATGCTTGTAGGATTCTAATACGGTGTACTATATTATGCATTTCAGTATCTCTATCTCAGTGCATTTTCCAGCAGTGGGAATAGATTCTAATGAACCCACAGTATTCAGCATCTCATGACTTAACACTTGTCATCAGTTCCTTCACAAATACAAACCACAGCTGCAACCAAAAGTCAATAGCTACCTGTCTAAAGCTTTCCCTTCAAATCACTGATTGGTCAAGTCTATCATAGCCTAGGGGAAATCACCTGTCCATTCAGGAAGATAAAAGATACCATACAGGTGCAACACAAGAAAGAGAGAGAGAACACAAATGCAAGACTTTTCTAGTGAACGATACATGGTTGAGTACCAACTCACTGTTGGTTAAGATTTCCTTTTCAGCATTTTTCTCCTTCTCAGAGGTTCTTCTGCCTTGTGACAGATGCAAAGAATGTGATGCATATTTTTAAAAAAATCCTTTCCCTCTCAGATGGGTTCATTTTTATTCAGGGACAATTTTGCTGACTGACAGGTAAGCATTTGGTGCTGAAATTGGACCTGTACAAGAGCTTTGCATTTCATTTGCTCCATTACACCAGTGCATGAATTACTGGGCTTTTCACTTTGGCATCTTTCCATTACTTTCAAATAACTGACATGAACAAAATGACTCTTCTGACATTTTGTGCAACAAATTTGTTCCAAAAAGAATAAAACGTTATTAGGCTGTTATACACACTTGCATCCCACAACCTTTGGTTCTAATCTGTCCAAAACCTGTAAGTGTCTAAATAGTAGCTGATATTGTCGAAAAAAATAAACAAACAAAATCCAGCAGTGAAAAGATATCCTAGAAATGCATCTTGGTTCTAACATTGCAGCCATACAATCATTTCAATTTGTGAGCCTCTTCAGTCATGATACTGAATTCCATTATATATATTTTTATTTCTGCTTTCTACACTTTGCTCCAGCATGTTACACACAGTTGCATTTACGCTACAGTGCCAGCCGCAATATCCTTGCATATGCACAATTTAACATAAGCATTCAGGAAAGAGAGATATTTGCTTGCATCTTGGAGGAGTGGGGGGGAGAACATCACTCAGAAGTTAAGCACACTGTGGTCAAAGAAGAGTGGATAGCTTGACATTCTGTCTTCTCTACAGCTGAGCAGAGTTTGTAATTTCATTAAGGCTTTTCTTTTATCATCACCTTTCCCCATAGGTCCTAGCACTCTTGCTGGTACTTATCCCTTAGATCTGTGCACCTTGAATGATACCCAATTACTAGATTTAACTGACTTTCTGAAGAGGTGTTTCAATCTCTCCTTAATAGCTACTGTCATCACAGTGACTTACCTCCAGTTGGAAGAGCAGGACAGAATGCCCCTCAGCCTCATGACTATCAGCCCAACTCTGCTCCCCCTCCATTCCCACTCTGAAAATTCAGCTTCTCATGACACAGTCCATAATTACCATCTTTTAAGTCATGGGTACTAGTTCTGCTCTGAGGTCTTTGCAGCTGACATTACAATACACTTCTGTCACACCTTCCTACTAATGCTCATAAAGATGGGTAAGGAAAGAAAAAGAGTGCTGTAATTTGCTGAGAAGAAGCAAGATGAATAAGACATAATTCAAGCTTGGAACGTAATAGTGTCATAACTAAATTATGATGTACAATATGAGTGAACCTACTTTATAATAAAAATTGCACAATCTCAGTAAAGCACTTGGCTGTATGTATTGCGGCAAAGGAATGTGAACTGCAACATTAAACACATTTTAAAAGGCTAATTCAAGCCTGCATATGGGGTAGGGAGGGGGGTTTCCCTTTATAGATATATAGTAATACTACTATCAGGGCCAGCCTTAAAACTTTCCATGTTTCAGTTGTTATTAACTGCATCTTATAACTAGTATAACATGTACAGATGAAGCCAGCTAAGTTAACATATTTTATTAATCTAGATAGTTTTTTTTAGAAAACAACATATTACAAAATCACAGTATTATATATGCATTAATCATAGAATCATAGAATCATAGAATAGCAGAGTTGGAAGGGGCCTACAAGGCCATCGAGTCCAACTCGGTAAGACCTACAACATGAAACAGACGTGAACCGCCTAGAAAGCTTCAGCTATTGGGCGGTATAGAAATGCAATAAATAAATAAATCTAAATTGGGTGGGCAATTGCAGGAGATCTGGGGATGTTTTTTGTCCTCCCCCCCCCCCCACAATTCACGCACACACACTGCATGAATGAGATCTCTCAAAATCTAGGCTTAATAAACCAAAGAGAACTATTCTAAGAATACCATTCAGTTGATTGCACAGCAGCCCTATTCACCAACTAGATACAGATTGAGATGGCACAAGTGAAACCCCTCCTGTTCCCATAATACCTAACTAATTCTATCGCCCCTAGACAGCATCTGAGTGTTCATAGGATAGTTCCAGATCCGAGCTTGGAGACAGCACTCTGACCTCAGAGCTGGGAACTGGAGCTCTGACCGCCTCCCTCCACTGTCCCAGCTGGTGCAGAAAGAACTGCACCAGCTGTCTCACCAAGGTTGGGAATATGACTTTGGAGAAGGGGGAAAGGCGGTGTTTTGGTGGGTGGGGAAAAGACTGGAGAGATGGGATACGAGCTGTCCTGAGGCTTATCAGCCTCCTCCCGTCCCTGCCTGAGACGCTTTCACTAGGCGGGGGGGGGGGGAGCCTGCAAACTGCAAATGGGAAGACGGAGAGGCAAATATTGCTTCTGCTGTCCTCTTGCCCGGCTTAGTATCACTGCAATATGATTGCACCCTGAATATATTTCCACCAGCAATAGCACTCAAGGTGGATACCAATAATATCAATATTCCCTCTGAAAGATCAGGGTCATAGTTTGGGAGTACTCCTAGATCCATCATTGTTGCTGGAGACCGAAGTGGCCATGGTGGCTCAGAGTGCCTTTTACCAGCTTTGGCTGGCTCGCCAGCTACAGCCTCTTCTGGACAGGGATAGCTTGGCCACAGTGATATGGGCATTAATAACCTCAAAACTGGATTGCTGAAATGTGCTCCAAAAGCTGGAGCTAGTGCAGAACGCAGCAGCTCAGCTGTTGTCAGGAGCTGCCTCCTTTTGGCATGTAACACCTTTGCTGAAGAAATTGCACTGGATACCTATTGGCTACTGGGCCAGGTTTAAGGTTTTGGTACTAGCGTACAAAGCCCTAAACAACTTGGGACCAGGATTCTTGAGAGAGCTCCTTTTCCCTTACTAACCTGCCCAATCACAGAGGGCATGCTCCTGGTGGTTCCATATGGACCTGTGGCCTGATTGGAATCTACCAGGAGAAGAGCCTTTAGTGCAGTGGCCCCATCTCTGTGGAACTCTCTGCCCTGGAGGTCAGGCAGGTGCCAACAGTAGGCTGCTTTCAGGTTCTCCTGAAAACAACTCTGTTTAGAGAAGCCTTCCTCAACTGACTAGTCAGTGTTTTTCTCTTTCCTTTGTTTTTAAATTGAACAATTTTAATTTGCTTTTTTAATCTTTCTTTTACTGTTTATACCAATGTTCATCACTTTATTTATTTTATTTATTTATTTATTACATTTCTATACTGCCCAATAGCCGAAGCTCTCTGGGCGGTTCACAAAGTGAAAAGATTCACTTTGGAATCTTTTTTAGATAATTGAGTGGTATATAAATATTGTAAATTATTATTATTATTATTATTATTATTATTATTATTATTATTATTATTGACTAAAACATAACAGAAAAAACAAATCAATTAAAAACACAAGAACAAAAGAAATGGACTGGTTGCCAGTGAAGCTGTTGCAATATGGGAACTACATAGTCCCTATAACCAGCCCTGATCAACAGTCTGACTACAGAATTTTGGACCAGGTTTAGTTTCTTTTCAAAGGAAGTGACATATTAAGGCATGTGACACTGTGACCAGATCAGACATCTCCAGGAAGGGGCACAGTTGGCACACTGGCCATCACCAAAACCTGAGCATTCAGATTCAGGGCTGAATCCAGAAGTATAACCAAACTGTGACCCTGAGTCTTCAAGGGAAATGTAACTACAGTCAGCAGAGGTTGAATCCACATTCCCTGAATTGCATTATTGACATCAGACACTGATTTAGAACAAGATCGAAAAGAGAGATAGAGTCATGGGTATCATCAGCATACCCCAAAACTCTGGAAAACCTTCCCAACATTTGCATGTATTTGTATATGGAGAGATATTCAATCTACAAAAACCTTTTAGGTGAGTTATATGAAAACATTCAGTAAATCTATTCTATAAACGCCTTATTAGTGAAAAAGAGAGAGGGATTTCATCATTATTTTGTCAGATATTAATCACAAAAAAGATTTGCATCTGTATTTTCTGTAACAAGTCTGATCATGATTGTGTTGTGTCTTTTCATTTGGAGAACAAAGATTTTATCCTTTTAACAAGATTATTCATTTCTCAGGATTTAACAAGTTCGATTGTTTTTAAAGTTTACAAAGACTACTTCTTTCAAGAGTAACATGATTATTTTCATATCAGGTGTTTATTTGAGTGGGTTTCATTTTATTGGAGAGAACCTATTATTCATAAGGAGGATATTTGTATCTAAATTCATTTACAGTGACTTCAACTAAATACCTGATTGGAGAGTAATCTTGTAAAAATAAAATTAACCATGAAACAAAACTTGGTAACTCATCAATGTACAGTAAAATCTACCTAAAATAATATCTGATATAGAAATAATCTTGGTAAACAAATAAGATCTTCCTGTAACAAATGATGACTCTTAAAGGGTTTAAAAACCCAATTGAAACAAGGATAGTTACTTACTCTTACATATCTAAACAACAATAAAAAAAATTTTACTAACAGTGGCAGTGTTCACACATAATACTAAAATATAACTTAGCATTAAAGGTACAAGCATGAAGAGCATATATAGAACACCAGGCTGACAAGCTTCCTCCTCCCCTCCCTTCCAGTGTAACCGGGAGGAGGAATAAGCCAGAATTCTGTTTTGCTTTATCAAATTCTCAGTTGGTCATTATATACCAACCGGGAATTGTGGTTTAAAAAAGAAACTTTCATCTGTTGAGCAAACCAGGAAAACAATCCAGGGTTTATTGTTGGCTTGTTTAGCAATTGACTAGAGTTTCTTTTAAACCACAAATCCTGGTTTGCGCATAAATGACAAGACCGGAATCTGCTGAAGTAAATGGTCCGATTTAGGGCTGGCTCTTCGTAAAACACTCAGGAAGTATATTTTAAGACACAGGAAGGTGATCTATTCTAAATGGTACCAGTTTCAGCCATCTACTTGATGTATTTAGCGGCTTCCTTTTTGGAGGGGGTCAACAAAGTCAATCAAACTGGATGTTCTATACTAAACTATACTAATTCCCAACAGTTGCTTCTTTTTTCATCCATATACCTTATGATGTGATTATTGGCCGCAAAAGGGGTCTTGGGGGGGTTCAACCCCCTAAATGCACCAGCAGTTGTACATAGGACTGACAGTTATGGAGCTGCCACAACTTTTGTAAGATGTCCAGATCATCAAACCTTTGTATCTTATGACATAAGTATTTTGACACAGGGTCTTGGACTATTGGGGATCAGAATACACTGAAATATTTTGCTATGGTGATAGCTCATTTATAACCGGAGAAGTATATGATGACAGATGCCCTGTCTCTCCAAATAAATGTTTATAGCAGGCTTGGAAATGAAGAGTAAAGTGTTTTCACCTATGGTTTGTCACTAATCTCGTGAAAGATAGATTGACAATCTTTTAAATAACTAAGTGCAGATATAGTGTATTACTTGTGTGTGACCAAGACAGAATTTTAGCCATTTTATTACCACTGAAAGTACTATGAGTTCTTTTTGTATAACATGTTCTATGGAACTAAACATTTGTTACACCATCTTGAGGTATATTAGCTCACAAACCTTAAATTACTGTAGAACATGAAAATAGGTACCTCTCTGTGTCTGCACAGAGACAGTAATATACATGGAATACATACTAACAACTTAAGTTAAAATGCACTTGAGGAACAGGAAGTGAGCACCACAGGGCAGTATTCTCTGTAACTGTCTGTCAACAATACTACAATTGATCATTGTCAGCAAAGAGACCTACTTTTCCTTTCATGCCTGTCAGGGTTATTCTAACAGGTATTTTAATGCACTGTCTTGGGGAAAATGCACATTTGAGCCAAGTCTGTTCCTTCTGTGTTATCCATACAAATGTAGTGCAAAAGAAAGGTGGTCTCTCGTCCAGCACTAAATTCAAAATAATCTGTTATGGGTTCTTTAAAATCACAATCCACCACTTCCCTACCCTGGAAGTTGCCATCAAATATATATTATTTTATCTGATTGTCAACTGTCCAAGGTAAGCATTTCATGTCAGTCTCAAGGACCATTAATTCCACTGCATTGTAAAGAGTGGTAACAACATTAAAAAATAAAATAAAAACTTACTAAAATATTTTGTGGCTTTACTTTATTATTTTTCCACACAAAAATTTGTGACACTTTCAGATGTATCTGAGGCCCACAGACATAAAATGCATCCAAGGATTGGTTTACCTTATCATGGAATACTTTGGGCTTATATGGGAGAGATGCAAAGGAACTGCTTTATATTCCCAATGAAATGAAACTGGTTAATTTTGACTGGATCAGGACCATGGTTAGCACCCAAAAAGAATCTAACTTAAACAGCACTTCATTTTTTTTTTTATCTACTGTGACTCCATCTGAAAATTGGCTTGATTCAGTCATTGGTGAACAGAAGCAGTAAGGGCCTCATGCTGATTAAATGTGTACGTGAGCAGCAGCCCTGCAAAGGCAAACTTGTGCTGGATTCTGCTGCATAGGAAGAAAAAGGTCAGATCCAGATATCTGTCCTCTCCACATATAGGGATAGATCCAGACTAAATTAGTTACACTTAGGTTCCCTGGAAATCAATGTAAGAGTTAGTCATTACTAACTGAAGGCCCACTGATTTCCATGGGATCTAAGGGCACAATCCTGGGTATTCAAAAGCTCTGAACTCAGGGACTTATGAGTATTCAATGCAGAGCGCATGGAGGACGGAGGGGATCCTCTCCTTCATGCTCTGCTCACCCTGCAGTTGTTGCTAGACACTCAGTTTTGAGCATCTACCCAGGGAGTTTTGGAGTCGGAGAGGGGAGGCCATGCACCACATATGAAGCTGTCTAAAGCATCTTCCGCAATTCCCTCCCAACCCCCGGAAATGCTGCCCTTTTACCCTCTCTGCACTCAGAGCCAGAAAACCAAAAAGCCCTATGTCCCCGCCAAAAGCTGTCTAGGGAACATAGGATTGCTTCCTAAGTTAATCATGTCTTGTTAATTATGATTTGCAGTGAATACAGGTAAATGGCAACACTGGGTGAGGGGGTTGTTAGTTACACTTTTTATCTGAATTCGTAAAAATATGAATTCCAGCAATCAACAGAGATAAGATATAAATAGACAATGATATTATCATTCATAGAAAAATGGATTAAAATTCAATCATATCTTATTGAAATGAGTCCTCCAAATTGATCCATGGGTACTTGGTGGTCTTTGTTCCGTGGCTACATTTCTGATATAATCCATAAAAGCTACATGAGATACTGCACTGTTTTCTCAAATGTTTCAAAGTATAGTTACTTTTTAACTGAAAAGAGTTTAGGACCACCATTTAGTAAAGTCCATCGTATACACAATAATATTTCAGTATTTGTGTTGTCTTTCTCTCTTTTCAGCTTTACCACAAATTACTTTTTTTATATAAGCAGGATATTTTTTTTATTTCCTACTTAGAGTCCCATTCATTTCAATGGATTTTATCCCAGGAGGTCTTTCGCACAGCATCGGCTGGTGATCTAGCTGTACCCTTTCCGATAAAAGGCAGACCTTGTCATAGTGTGACCTACATGTTTTTGTTACATTCAGATTACATCAATTCAATATGCTCTACATGGTGCTACCTCCTTTGAAAAGTGTCCAGAAATACACAGAAGCCAAAATCCTGATAAGAGTTCATTTTTTTCAGATCATATAACACACATGTTGTATCACTGGCATTGTCCCAATATGTTTCCAAGCAACGTGATGGTTTTAACCTTTGATGCTGTAAATGTTTTTAAAAGACCACATGGTTTGATTGATAGCTGAGAATCTGCTCATGTGCAAGACAGGGCCTTCTTGGTGATTATGCTCAGGCTGTGAAATCCTTTGTCCCTGGAAATTCAGATCACTTCAATCCTTTTTGCCTTTTGGTGACCAGTCAAATGAATGTTTAGCCATGTGCTTATACAGGGCCCCTCTGAAGTAAATCCAAAGGGATTCTAATTTTTATGTGTTTCAATATTTGTTTGTCTGTAATTTAAGATTGCTGTTGCTTTTTATGTTTGTTTTTCTTTGGTTTTTATTATTCCATTCTGCTTTACTGACACATATGTTTTTATAATGATTGTTAGCAGCCCTGAGCATTAAGAAGAGAATTGCAAGGCATAAATATTAAAACAAATAAATATCAGAAACAAACCACTGTTGATCATCATAAAACAGTCCATAGTAGCCAACATATCCCTAAACCATAATGCAGACATCAACTAGGTCTACAAATAACCTTCTTCCCTGTCTTGCTTATGAACCAGGGCAGTGAGTTTTCATCATGGAATAAAATTTGGATTGATATATTTGCAAGTTTCAGTAAACATAATCTGCTTCATATTGAATAAAAGAGAAGGTGTATCTTGGAGTCAACTGGGGAGCACTGTATACAATGACTAAATTTTCCAGAGGGTTGGATTTCAGGATCTGTTTTTAAGAAGTCAGTTGTGGGTAGTTTAGCCCCTTGTCACAGTCGTTCTAAGTTACCGGAGAAAGGCTGAAGTGGGGATTTTATGTTACTAAACTACATAACCTTCTGGGTCATTCAGTCAACTGAATGTCAGATGTCAACTGCTGTACTGTTCAATTACAGGCACTTGAATATAGTGTCTGCCACTTACTGAAGATGTCACAGACTTTTCAACAAAGACTTCAATATGGCAGTTCAAAATTACAGCATCTGTCTGAAGCATTCAGCCACTGTGTTCCATAGGGGGATTTTAGTTTCTTCAACAGTTACTGGCAAACAAATATTCTGGTTGGCAGCAGTAGCTGCAGCACAAAATAAGACAAATATTGTAGGACAGGATAAGTAGTAAGCAGTTACATATACTTCCATCTATCTCCAGTTCTATTAGGAGAAAAAAGGCAATTATCTAAATACCAGAAATAAAATATTTATTAACTTATTTTTTATCCCCAACACCACACACACACACACACACTTTATATCCAATATGGTCAGTTGGCAAACTGGCCTTTCTTACTACAATTATTTGTGTAAAACCAACAAAGAAAGTAACAGTTGGGCCTCAGTACATGAAACATGAATTCACATATTTTTGGTTATCGTCTCTATTGATGTTTCAGTTGTTTTATTATGTTTTGGTATTTTTTAATGGAAATTGTTTTCAACTCTTTTATAAGATGTAAATTTAAATAAATTTGTTGTAAGTTGCCATGTATCTATTTTAAGAGAAAGGTGACTAAGGAATGCCAATTAATAATAATAATAATAATAATAATAATAATAATAATAATAATGTTTTTCTCTATTTTAAATATTTCTATCCTTTTCAATCTAAAGCTGTTTACGACATTATAAAAAATATAAAAAACACAATAAAACAATTTCCAAAAGAAACAAAAAACAGAAGGAAAAACATATTAAAAACTAGATAATATAGCTTTTAAGTATTTATTATTTATCTATTATTACTATAAGTATGATTACATTAAATTTATATCCCACCTTTTTTCTTTTGAGAGGAACCCAAAGCAGCTTACTTAGCCCTCCTCCTATCCGTTTTATCCTCACAACAACAACCCTGTGAGGCTGGTAGACTGAGAGTCAGTGATTGGCCCAAAGTCACCCAGTGAGTTTCATGGCCAAGTGGGGTCTGGAACCCAGATCTCCTGAGTCCCAGTCCAACACTCTAGCCACTACATCACACAGTCTGTCTTCAATAGCTCTTTATTTTTTCATTTATAAACGACTTACTTTATAAATAAACCCCACTTTTCACAGATATGCCCACACAAAGCAGCTTACACAAAGCAAACAGAAGGAATGGACACAAACACATATATACAAAAACAACACTATACTTAATTTCCTCATCAAAACTGCAGAAATTAAGGCACATTTTAGGTTGCTGAGAGTAGAACACACATGGCTGTGTTCCACCAACACGATAGTCAATGGTAAGGTAATAACTGACAGTTGTCTATCTTTGGGGTACTCCCCACATGACATGATAATAATCAACTGTGGTGTGGATTAGGATCAGTGTTGCATTGACTATTAGTCTATGGTGAGTTGACTCACTCATCCTCCCCCTCTCTCCCCCCTCAGTCCTCCCGCTAGTATCCTATCAGCCATTGCTGCTGAAAAATCTTTCCTGCCAGTTGGACTAGAGCAGCAGCCGCTGCTTTGACCACTCATGTCTTGTGACTCCGTGGCTGACGAAATAACCTTCAGTGGCCAAGGAAATAACCAGTGGTGTCCTCCACACCACCTGATAATCAACAGTGGTTCAAATGGCCAAGTCTGCTCAGCGTTGGTTATTTGGGTTGGTTATTTCAGCCAAATAAGCAACTGTTGGTTTAAAAACTCCCACTACACAATATGATAACCTACCATCAACTATTTTCACCGCTGTTGCTTATCATGTTGTCTATTTACACCACTGTTGGTTGTCATGTTCAGAGCCCTTATGACAGCCAAAAGACTTATACTATCACACTGGAAGGACAAATTCACACCTCTCATAATGCAATGGATCGAGGACCTAATAACATTATTAACTTTTAAACAGGTTTTATATAGACGCAACTTGCAAATGGATAAATACATGGATATCTGGTCTGCTTTTCTTGAAACCTTTGTATAACTCACACACACACACACACACACTTTTTTTTTTTTGGAAACAGTACATATGATGGAAATGATGATAATCCTATATATGCAATGTATAGGTTTGTTTTTTTCTTTCATTTTCGCAATGTATTTTCTGTTCTGTTTTGTTGATATTAACAATAAAAAGGGGAAATATTGAATAAAAAAAAATGTTGTCTGAACCCAGTCACAATCTACTTACTCAGGAAAGGCCAGTTTGAAAAAAAAATCCTAAAGGCCTTCACTGAACGTGGAAGGCACAAAGAGTAGGTGAGGAGCTCCATCAGTTGTTCACTAAGGTAGCAATTCCATATTCAGGTGTCTAGGAGTAAGTCCCGTTGAATTCAATAGGGCTTACTTATGAGTAAATTGCAATCTAAAATTGTATTTTATATCTGAGAATAAACAAATTATACTCCTGCCACTTGGAGCTGCCTAGGGAGACAGTTTTCTAACAGAGGCACAATCACTGAAAAAGCCCTCTATCCAGTGGTCTCCCATCTCAGTCCCAACAGTGAGGACACCCAGAGGAGATCTATAACACAAATCTTAAATTATAGACAGGTTAGTACAGGAGCTGACAGACTTTCAGGGACTTAGGTCCCAAATAACTTAGGGCGATCTTCCCCAACCTGGTGCATTTCAGATGTGTTGGACCTTCACCCCATCCAGCCCAAAACTCTTATGGGCTTAAAAAGTTAAGTCCAACACTTTGAATTGTGCCTGGAAAGACAGTGGGAGCCAATGAAGACCAGCACAGTTCAGTTTGTAGCATGTTGAAACATGCTGGTAAAGTTAGAAAACACAATTTCTTCCCCACAGATCTTACAATCAAATGCCAGGTTCCCTTATACATTCCAGGCAGCCAGAGACTTTACAGGACCAGTCTCTCACTTGCAGATGTGAGACTGAGGTATTTTGGAAACAATCAAATAGTCATTATGGCTATGCTACCTTCCAGGAGCAGAAGTAACCTCTGAATATCAGTTGCTGGGGACCAACTTTGTATTCTGATCTGAGCAGGAGCCAATGGGGCTCAGTACAAGGCAGACAGATCTTGCACCACTCAGGAGAGCTCCTAGTGAGACCAGACTACACTTGTGTGCTGAGGCGCCCTCCCAGATCCCACCCCTTCCTAGGAAGTGGAAGGGGTATGTGCCTCTGGCCAGGAGCCGTGCACTCCTCTATCTCTCGAAGAACTTATGCCCTGGTATGCTGCTGGCATTGGTGCATCAGCTCCATGGAATGTAGAGCTCTGAAAATGGATGTGCTGGCCCAGTGCTGGAGCTAGGTTCAGTGGGGTGGATATAGTTGTTGGTCAAGTCTCAGAGATTTGGGGCTTGGGGATATCTGGAGTCTCAAACTCAAGGGTCCCTAGTTCCACAGTGTTACTTGGGCCCAGAAACTCTTCGGTTGGTGCCACTGGTTCCTTAACTTTTGAACCCATGCAGAGATCACTGCTGGACTCTGAGGTCATGACAACAACAGCAGGAAAGGGCTATTGCCTACATGTCCTATTGGTGGGCTTCCCATAGGCATCTTATTGGCTGCTGTAGGAAACAGGATGTTGGGCTAGATAGGTGTTTGGTCTGATCCAGCAGGGCCTTTCTTGTGTTCTTATCAAGCAGAGTGAGGCAGCCTCCTTAGAAAGCACATTTTGAAGTCCATCAAATGGTGGCTAATTGTCTGCTATTGTGAAAGTATTGTTATATTTTTGCTTTGGGATTTTCCACTTCAGATGCCAAAAAGTGTTTAGCAGACTGACTGTTAGAGCAGTACAACAATGGAACCAACAATGGAACTAGGTGGTATTGGGCTCTCCCACATTTGAGGCATTCAAGAGGCAGCTGGACAGCCATTGGTCAGGAATGCCTTAGAGTGGATTCTTGCATTGAGCAGGGGGTTGGGGGTCGATGGCCTTATAGGCCCCTTCCAATTCTACTATTCTATGATTCTAGACACAACACATAGTCCAGCCTTCTTATTGTCTGTAGAATGGGATGCTTTTTTATTGTTCAACAGGACAGCCCCACAGTGCGCACAGACATTCTGTAACTCATAAAAGGGAACTGGGATGCTCTGGTTAAAAAAATGTGGTATTCTGTGCATTTACCAGGAAAAGATTGATGCATAAATATTATTTCCAGTTTTATTACATGTTAAGATGTCAAGTACAAGGAGTGTAAAACCAAAACAAAAATGCCACAGTCAAGGCTGCTGCTGATCTTCACCTACTGAACCTACCTTGTTTATCTGGCTGATGTTCAACAAATGTTCCAGTGAGATGTGCAGTATCGCATTGCCACCTTGGAAAATTCCAAGCAAGCTTGGAATAAAAGCTAAGGCCTTATTTATATATGCCCTTGCAGTGTGATTACTCCCATCCCCCTGGTCAGCCGCCATCTTGCATTGACACTGCAATGTTCTGCATAACATAGACTGCTGATATCACATGGTAACTGTCCACACAAGCAATGCACCTCCATTAGTCCTACTGATATCATCAGTAACAAGCTAACACTCTCCTTGTGCCATATTATTTTATTTTATTCTCTGTCTTTTTGTAAAGAGCTCCTTAAATATTTTAAGAGAGTTGTTTGGGTTTAAAAAAACACACAACTTCTGTTCATATTCTTGATGCCTTTTCATATTCTTGATACTAGAACACTTATTAACTGTAAAATGAACAATGCAATTGCAGTATGGTCATTCCCTAGGCTCACACCAATCCCTTACACTGTCTTATAACCACAGAGATCTTTTTGAAATTAAAAAAAGTTTTTTTTTTTTACTGGATGCACAATCTACTGATGTGCCAAGCCAGTACTGGATAATGCATCCAGCCATTTTTTTTCAATAAAAAGTCTTGTGAACAACAACAAGGCTGTTTCCCCTAGAGCAAGGCTACCTCTGCTTCCCTCCATTCATTATTTACAGACAAGATATTGTGTTAGTGGCACTAGGATCAGGCATAATGCTAAGGGGAAGTTTGTGTGTATATCCACACAAACAGACACACACACATTCTGGAAAATCCCAAGTAGAAGGCAGGTAAGAGGAAAAATATCTTGCAAAAATGCACCTGTAAAATGCTTTGGGAAGGCACTGAAAATTTCATGCATGGTTGGGGGAATGGTATTTTCTACTCATTGTCCACAGTGTCCATATTCAATAAAAATGTGCATCTAAAGAAAATGAATGCCTGATTTTCAAATCTTACTTGTACTTGAAAAAAAATTGTTCACGAACAGTTTATCCACCCATGTGAAAATATAACTGTTGTAACACCTACAAGGTCAGTGACACCTACAGTGATCCTCTCTGTAAAACTCAGTCACATAGGATAAAGATGCCTAGGGCTAGATATATGCACACAATTTCTGCTTTGGTTCTAGAACTTCTGGAAGAAAAGGAAAAAAACATGATAAAGGTTCCAAACAAAAATGAGAAATACCTTCCTCTACTTTTATTTTCAAATCACACATAACACAATGAGAACTGTCCACAAGAAAGAAAATACAAGTGATCCTGATAAAAACTTGACAAAATAAACACAGAACAGGGTTAAGTCTTTAACCATACTTTCAACATAGGGCCATCCTACAAGTGCACTATAATAACCTCAGGATCAGGATAGATGAAATAATTACAACAGCCTAGGGACAATTCTTCCTAAATTTTCTGATTACATTTTAAGTGTTCTTTGTCACGGATATCATAAACTGATTAAATCATTTTGTGTCTGACCCCTACTGACTATGCTAAGTGAAAAGAGAGAACTATTAATAACTACCCATTTCTGACAACTGCCCAGGGGCAATGCAGCCTGTTGGAGCAATAAAATGACTCCCTAACTCACTCACTGAATGCTGAATATTGATTCGTATTATGAGTGTTGTCAAACACAGACTGCAGTTCTGAAGATCTGTAGTGGCAGGTCATCAGCAATAGCATTAGCAAATGTCAGGTTTGGAATCAAAGGCCTGCTGGACTCTTTAGGGATAAGATTTATCGATTTCATAAAACGTGAAAACAGATCAAGTACTCGTGCTGATGGAAATGGTCATGGCAGAATGAGGCTGAGACTAGCTTGATTTAAGTCTTGGAAGAGAAACAACACACAAAAATGTTGACCAATGTAAATATTTTTTTAAAGGCTGAGAAGTCCAGTTGCAACTGCTGTTCTGGGGGCTTGCAAACTATTTTTCAAGGTTAAACATCACTGATTGCCCAATTACCTAAAGCCATGTATCTAGTTTGGACACAAGAAGTGTCACAATAACTGGTCCCAGGGGACCTTAAATTATTATTACTGCTGCCCATGTCACATCAGCCAATGTTAACTATCAATATTTTAGTTGCAGATCAAATGCATTCCGAAAAAGACAGAGAAACCACGACCTATTTATGCTATTACTTAGAATCATTTCATGCAGGTTAAAATCTACATCCCATTATTTTAAAATATATTTCCACATCAATGTTTTGTCTTGCTACTATTATCTCCTATTTTATGGGAATGTGTATATTTTGCATGCAAGTGAACAGAATTAATGGTTTCTAGTAAAATGCATTTTTGATGGTATTATTATTCCAGCCCAATCCTAAATGTATTTATGAGAAAGTATGATGCATTCATTTCAAGCTGGCATATTTTTGAATATACGTGCTTAAGAGTACAGTATTAACAATTCATCTTTAGTTAAGGAAAAAATTATGGTACTAAGTAGCCATCTCGTGCACTCTCAGGGAATACTGTAAATGGATTGATGAAAGAAAATGAAGAGGTGCCACTGGTTATTCAGTTGTTCTCAAATTAAAAGCTAATATTTGTCCTATTTTACAGATGTTGCTGAAAGGAATATTAGCGCTAGATACTGTTTGCTACAATTATTCTCATGCTGTGTTTTTTACTAGAATATCTAACTAAAGTGACAAATGTCCATCTCTACACACACATTATTGTAACAAGTAGAGCTGTGATTTTCAAAGATTCCATTTCCTTCACTAGCTGTTCCATCCAGAGGACCACCTATATTGAATGTATGTGTCTGATGTAAGGTACTGTGGGAACTTAAACATTCTTGCCTACATCCCTCTTTCAGAGATTGCTCAGGACTTTGTGGCTACTATGACAACTACGGAGCTGCCTCAATGTGTATTGGGACCAGCGTATCTGGCAGGATAGGCAATCGTGCTTTGCTCTGGATGATAGGCGGGATTATCTACGAGTGGAGGATATTTTGGCAATTCCTTTATCATAGACAGAGAAATATCCCTACGGTCAAGGCTGGAATGCCATTATCTTCAGCCTTCTGTATTAGTGGGGTGTGTTAAAACTCTGTCCACTCTCAGATGTAGATGGATCTTGTCAGTATCAGAAGACCCTTCACAATTTTTCAGCCAACTCAGCAAGCCTTCCTATTAAGGTCCTGGACCACACATGGAATGGGATTGATCTGATTTAGGTAATCTCTACCACAGGCCAGAGCTAACTGCTCTCCTTGGTGTACAGAAGAGATGCGAGCAATGAAGCAGCAGGGAAGGCAGCTGGAGAACAAGTGGTGAAAAAAAATGTGATGAGCTTTCACAAGTTTCACGCACAATAAGAGCTCATGGAAAGCGCTACATGGCATGCGGCTGGGATACTATCAACCTGTCCTTAGTCTTCCCCAATGTGGTGCCCTTCAAAAGTTTTGGACTACAACTTCCATCATCTCTGATCATTGGTCAAGCTGCCTGTACCTGATAGAAGTTGTCATCCCAAACAGCTGGAAGGCAGCAGTTTGGGAAAGACCTCACTGATTATTTTATTTATTTATCTGTAGTATTTTTATGCTGCTACCCAACCAAAATGCAGCTCCCAGAGCAGCTTACATAAGAAGTGCCCTGATGCTGGATCAGACCGAGGGTCCATCTAGTCCAGCACTCTGTTCACACAGTGGCCAATCAGCTGTCCACCAGGGACCAACAAAGCAGGACACGGTGCAACAGCACCCTCCCACCCATGTTCCCCAGCAACTGGTGCACACAGACTAACCATCAGGGCTAGTAGCCATGGATAGTCTTCTCCTCCAGGAATTTATCCAACCCCCTTTTAAAGCCATCCAAATTGGTGGCCAGCACTACATTCAGTACTGAATTCCATAATTTAATTATGCGGTGTGTGAAGAACTTCCTTTTATTTCACATGAATTTCCCACCAATCAACTTCATGGGATAACCCCGGGTTCTAGTATTTTGAAAGAGGCAGAAAAATATCCACATTCTCCACACCATGCATAATTTTGTACACCTCTATCATGACTCCCCTTACCCTCCCTTTTTCCAAGATAAACAATCCCAGATGTTGTAACCTTCCCTCATAGGGGAGATGCTCCAGCCCCTTAATCATTTTAGTTGCCCTTTTCTGCACTTCCTTTACAGCGGCTGCACACTAGGTTGATGTTTTCATTGAGCTCTTTCTTGTTCGGTCACTACCAGCTAAGATCCCACCAGGTCATACTTAAAGTTGGGGGGGGGGGAGTTTGCCCCAACGTGCATCATCTTACACTTGCTTACATTGAACCACATCTGACATTTGGATGGCTACTCTCCCAGCTTGGAGAGATCCCTTTGGAGCTCTTCACAATCCTTTTTGTGTTTTAACAACCTTAAATAATTTGGTGTCATTGCAAACTTGGCCACTTCACTGCTCACTCCTAATTCCAGATCATTTATGAACAAGTTGAAAAGAATTGGTCCCAGTACTGATCCCTATGGGACCCCACTATTTACTTCCCTCCATCTGGAGAATTTACCATTTATTCCTACTCTCTGCTTTCTGTTCTTTAACCAGTTACTGATACATAAGAGGCCCTTTCCTCTTATTCCTTGACTGCTAAGTTTGTTCAGGAGTCTTTGGTGAGTGACTTTATCAAAAGCTTTTTGGAAGTCCAAGTAAACAATATCCACCAGATCACCCCTGTCTACATGTTCCTTGACACTCTCAAAGAATTCTAGAAGATTGAGACAGGATTTGCCTTTGTGAACTGCCCAGAGAGCTCCGGTTATTGGGCAGTATAGAAATGCAATAAATAAATAAATAAATTTGTGGAAGCCGTGTTGATTCTTTTTCAGCAGAACATGCCCTTCTATATGCTTACAATCAATTTACCTGGAACTGGCCTATAATTTCCTGGATTTCCCTTGGATCCCTTTTTTGAAAACTGGTGTTACATTGGCCATCTTCCAGTCTTCTGAAACAGAGGCTAAGCTTAGGGCATGCTGCATACTTTTGTTAGAAGATCCGCAATTTCATATTTGAGTTCTTTGAGAACTCTAGGATGGATACCAACCTGGCCTGGTGATTTATTTGCTTTCAATTTGTCAAAAAAGGTTGAGAACTTCATCTTTTGCCACCACTATTTGCCTCAGTTCCTCAGACTCCCTTCCTGAAAACATCAGTTCAGGCACAGGCATCTGTGATGTAACTTCTGCAGTGAACACCGATGCAAAGAATTCATTCAGCTTCTCTGCAATCTCCTTGTCCTCCTTTAGTACTCCCTTTACTCCATATAATCAATTAAACAAGACAGATCCTACTCTGGGTGTCCCTACCATTTCCAAAGGGAAAGCTCCTTTTCAAATAGGGTGCCCTACTTATGGAACTTTCTCCCTAAAGAAGCTTGCCTGGCATCTATATTCATGTCTTTTAGAAGCCAAAGTCCTCTTTATTTTCCTAAGTTTGGGTATTTTCTATCTCTATGTGATTGTTTTCACCACAGTCTTTTAATGTTGTTAACTGTGTTATTAATTATAGCACTTTTATGGGCTATTGTAAACTGCACTGGAAATGTTTAATTGAAGGGCACAGAAATGCTTAAACAAACAAACCAAAGGCTGCATATGGATGAACAAACAAACCCAAGATGGTGCTGTTCTACCTTTAAAGACAGTCTAGAAATATTTTAGACAGATAGATAGATAGATATTAATGGTAGGTAGCCCAATCACCCTTATAGTACCTCTTCATAATCTCACTCCATCTGAAAGAGCAGGTTTATATCCTGAGGGTTCTGATGGATGTGGACCATCTCCAATCAGAATTGCCTTTAACAACCCTGGTTGGGTCACCATCTGCACCTTTTTTCTGGTAGAGGGAGATACCCTGGCCACTGCCATGCATGCACCAGTGATCTGGTATTTAATACTACAATACACAGTACATAGGACTGGTTTCAAAGATCACCCAGAAGCAGCAACAGTTCAAAATGCAGCAACTTGACAGTTGTCGAGAATAAGCTACTGGGGTACATCTCTCTCAAGTTTTAACACCAGTTGAAAGAACACCACTGGTGATCAGTGAGCAACAAGGTGGAATTCAAGGTGCTGATTCTTGTCTCAAAAACTCTATCTCAAAGAGTGTCTTCTCCCATATGAGCTCCATAGACTTATTTCATGAAGCCCTGCTCTGAATGCCATGGCTACTGGAAACAAGGCTTGGTGTTATATGGAGGAGGGATTTTTCAGTAGGGGCACCCATCCACTGGAACTCACTTCCTAAACAGGATCACCAAACTCCCTTGTTCTTAGCTTTAGCAAATGTAAACACATATTATTTATTCTATTTTATTTCGCCCACCGCACCGAAATTCTGAATGGGGAGTGGTATATAAATATTGTAAATAAATATAAATAAATATTAGCTTTAACAAGCTTTGGTTGATTTAGCTATTTTTCTGCTGCTGTTTCTGTTTTTATTTTATTGTTTCTAGTAAAGTTAGTAATTTGGGTGTTTTGATGTTTCTATGTTGTTTTTAGTTGTAGTTGCCTTATATTAATCCTCAGATGGGGTGAATTAGAAGTTCACAAACAGTATTCTTAATTTTATGAGCATAATATTTTAAAAGAAATAACTTTCATGTTGGCAGAAGGTGTTGAGATTAAATTTATGGTGCCCTATTAAGTTTTTGATATTTTAATGTAGTGTGACTGAAAAATGTACAGTCTATTCATGATATTTTTTGTCATTAGTTCATGTGCTTCTCTCTTCTGTGGATATTGACATGTTCTTTAAGATATTGGGAGGGGGGGGTCAACCTTTTTTTTTTAAAAAAAATCCCATCGGTCTGAAAGAATGTGGCAAGGTAAGTTTCATGGGTCAAGGTAAGTTTGACATAAAAAAACAGCAGCAAGACTTCAAGTCAGTTAGTAAAGTAGCTTTAGAAAGTTAATGAACCATGACCAAAGTTCAAAACCAGTGCTAAACCAAACTCTTCTCAATGGCTTGTTAAAGCGGTAATAAAAAAACATTACTAAAATTTTGTTTGAAAACCTTTCTCCCCTGTCAGCAGCTTTCTCGTACGCAGACAACAACATACCTAATGGGGCACATAAGGGAGGAACTGGACTGGCCCCTCAGTGAACTATTTGTTTCTAAATTCACCAGTGCACCCATGTTTTTTGTTTCTTTCATTGGTTACAATCCTTTTTCTGCAGAAGCCTAGATCCGCTTACACTTCAAGTAAATAAAAAAGAACTTACACCATTACAGCTGGATTTCATAGCCATTGTACTGTAGTATTAGAGCATATGATATGTTTCTGGTTCCCAGTACCTGTGGCAAGGCTGTTTCATTAAATTAATAAACTAAATTAACTAATTGTTGCAATGTGAGATGGCTGATTTGCCACTTACTCCATACAACAAAACAAGGGAATTGCTATAGAGTCTGATTAATGATCGGTGAACTGACCCATCATAATTCCTAATTTGCTTGCTGAGTTACGAATACAATGTTAAAAATTCAATCAAAGTTCTCTGATTATGTGTTTTCAAATTACCTTTGAATTTTTGCACATGTGCATCACCAAAGTCTATCATGGAAACAGGGTCTGTGTGATGTTCTTTTTTGCCCATGCATCATAATGTACCACAATGCAACCTTCTTATCACAAGTGCTTTGTTTACAGCAATCAGCATATGAACATGCACAAAGATAGCAGAGTTTGGATGCTTAGTTGTACAGAAAATATAAATTAACTCACAGCCAATCTTAGTTTGAATTTACAAACAAATACAAAGTCAGGGCTCGTTTCTGTTTGAGAAGTAGTAGATTCGACTTACAAGCTGACAAATTTCAAGTTTCAACAGCTTCATAGATGCAAGCATGATTTCAAGAGAAGCATGCTTCACAATGGAAGATCCAAGCACAGTGTGTTATTTAAATTATAAATATATCTTCTACATGGTGCCCCCCAACACACACACATCCTGCATGACATGCTTTTTGCATGCAACTAGAAGCCATATATGAGGATATACATCCTCATTTTCATCAGATAAATATTTCAAGTTCAAGGGGAAT
Organism: Elgaria multicarinata webbii; assembly: GCF_023053635.1. Taxonomy (NCBI): domain Eukaryota; kingdom Metazoa; phylum Chordata; class Lepidosauria; order Squamata; family Anguidae; genus Elgaria; species Elgaria multicarinata. The sequence continues at coordinate 25,745,072 of NC_086174.1, forward strand.
AAGTTGAGCGCCAAAATACCACCTGGATGTGCATCTGCACTATTTTAACACTTAGATTTCCCTGACTAGAGAGTGCAAGTATCTTATGAAGCAATACATTAAATTACTATAACTGTTAACAATCTGAAAGTTATCAATAATATAGTAAATCCAAGCACCCCACCTTAACATCATAACAGAACATTAGATTCAGCCAAAACCATCAGATGAACTATAGCATGTGTGGAAGACTGGCCTAAAAAAATACCGACTGACTGCATCTCATTTTTTTCTAATTATTTATTCTATTATAACCTACTAGTTACTGGAATAGTCTTGATTTGCCTAAGGAAAATCACTGACTGTTTCCTATAACAGTGTTAATCTTGTCATTTAAACAGTGTTCTTTTACTAACAATTTAGAAGCTTAAAACAACATTCAACAACTCTTTTGGAACACAAAAAGCCTTTTGCTAGTAACATCTGTCAATAATTTAATACAATTTTTCTAAGCCAACTGAACAAACATATAGTGTTAAATTCGGGGAGGGAAATTGAGGGGGGGGATGTAGTATCATACTCATTATTGATATACCAATACAACAGATAATACAGCCTGAAATTGTCTTTGTTTATTAACAAGCTCTTGTAATTAACTTGCTTTTAAATCATAAGTATGATACTATTTTAATTTCCTTCACATTCCCTACCCTATCATTTGAAATCACATTAAGCTGACTCTTAGCAGGCCACCTGGTGTAATTCTATGACACTGAAGTGAGCTGTGCTGGTATGCAGGAAGCACTGACAGTCATCAGTGCTGAAATCTATTTCTCTAACTGATGACAGAAATGGGGGAAATTAATTTTTGCTATTCAAAAATACCTGACAGGTTTAATGTAAATGTTTTGAAAAAGACCTCAGCATATGCTGCACATATATTATATATTCAGGAGTGCGCTGCAATGTTGTATTTTCAACCCATTCCATTTCTAGATCACTACTGCTCAAATGGCTGAAATTTTTCAAATTACTCATACATTGCAATTTTCTCCATATACATATAAATAACAACACAGGTCCCCATGGAACCTTTCAGTCACAGAAAAATAGTCTGATACTTAGGACAATTTCTTTGAGTGGTATGGAGAAACTGGTAGAGTAACATGCCTAATAAATCCATAAGGATACTTCCTAAGTGTATAAGATCAGAGGCTAATATAGGACCAACGTCATAAGGATTTTAAACTGATTGTCTATCTAGATTCAGTACCTGCACAATTAAATTGGGAAATAGAAAACCAATTCCTTCCAAGTCATTAGCACACTAATTTACCATATTCTGAACAGATCACTTTAGATAAATTGCCCTAAATAAATAGTTTTGACATAAAACGTCTAAGGACTCCCACTTATGGACTCATTATAACACCAACTTTAAAATATTTATTTTATCATATTAATTGATTCATTGTATTTCACATATATTCACATCCATGTAAACTTAATAATGATGAAAAATCAAATTCTGAAAGGATGGAAAATGCATATTCCAGATGGTGGTGGTTGTTATATTATTATTTGCATTCTGCCTTTTCCCCAATACTGGGATTCAAGGCAGCTTTACTAAATTAAAACATATACAATTAAAACATATAAATAGAAATATACAAAAGTTTAAAAATATAATTAAACCATCTATACATTTAAAAGGTTAAAAGGCAAATGGCAAATAAAAAAATCAAACACATTAACAAAGGTCCAGGCTATTCCCAAAGGCCTGCAGGAATGAAAAAATGTTTGCCTGTCTTTGGAAGTATAACAAGGAGGGAGCCAGTCTAGCCTCCCTGGGAAGGGAGTTCCAATGCCTTGGAGCAGCCACTGAGAAAGCCCTGTCCTGCATTCCTACCAGGTGTGCCTCTGTTGGTGGCAGGACTGAGAGAAGGGGATCCCCTTAAGATCTCAGGGTATAGGCTGGCTCATAAGGAAGAATACGATCTTTCAGATAACCTGGACTCGAGCTGTGTAGGTTACTTTATAAGTAACCAGCACTTTGAATTGTGCCCAGAAACAGTCCAGAAGACAGTCAAGCTGTTGTAACAAGGGAGTTGTATGCTCCCCATAACCAGCCTGAGTCAACAGTTTGGCTGCAGCTCTTTGAACCAGCTGAAGTTTCTGAACACTCTACAAAGGCAATCCCATGTAGAGTGTGTTACAGTAATCCAAACAGGTTGTAACTAAGGCATGCATCACTGTGGCCAGATTAGACATCTCTAGGGACAGGCGCAGCTGGCTTACAAGCTTTAACTTTGCAAATGCACTCCTGGCGACCGCAGAAACCTGACCATCTAGGCTAAGGGCTGAATGCAGAAGTAAACCCAAGCTGCAAACCTGTGACTTCAAGGGGAGTGTAACCCCATCCAGCACAACCTCCCTGTTCCCTGATCTGCATTTCAACTGACCTTGTATGGATTAAGCTTCAATTTATTTCATAGAATCATAGAATAGTAGAGTTGGAAGGGGCCTAAAAGGCCATCAAGTCCAACCCCCTGCTTAATGCAGGAATCCACCCTACACCATACTTGACAGATTGTTGTCCAGCTCCCTCTTGAATGCCTCTAGTGTAGGAGAGCCTACAACCTCCCTAGGTAACTGGTTCCACTGTCGTACTGCTCTAACAGTCAGGAAGTTTTTCCTGATGTCCAGCCGGAATTTGACTTCCTGTAACTTGAGCCCGTTATTCCGTGTCCTGCACTCTGGGATGATCAAGAAGAGATCCTGGCCCTCCTCTGCCCTAATCCAGTCCATTATTGCCGACAGACCCCGGTTTAGCACTAAAACAGTTTCCTTGGATTTGGGTGGAAAGGAGAAGTAGAGTTGGGTGTCATCAGCATGTTGGTGGCACTGAACCCCAAAATTCTGGACAACTCTCCCAACAGTTTCATGTATATGTTAAATAGCATGGGGGACAAAACAAAACTCTGTGGAATTCCACAGGCCAATGGCCAATAAGTCAAACAGAAGTCCCCCAACACCACCTTCTGGGTCCTCCCCTCCAGAAAGGAATGGAGCCGTTGTAAAGCAGTGCCTCCAAGTCTCATCCCAGCAAGGCGGCCCAGAAGGATACCATGGTCAATGAAATAAGCATATCTCAGGCCATCGAAATCAATAGCCCTAGGTTGTTGTTGTTATTATTTATTGATTTATTTATATAGCACCATCAGTATACATGGTGCTATACAGAGTGAAACAATAAAATAGCAAAACCCTGCTGCATAGGCTTACATTCTAATAGAATCATAATAAAACAATAAGAAGGGGAAGAGAATGCACCAAACAGGCACAGGGTAGAGTAAAACTAACAGTATAAAAGGCAGATCAAAATCAAGTTCTAAAAGCTTTAGAAAAAATAAAAGTTTTTAGCTGAGCTTTAAAAACTATGATTGAACTTGTAGTTCGCAAATGTTCTGGAAGAGCGTTCTAGGCATAAGGGTCAGCGGAAGAAAATGGACGAAGTCGAGCAAGAGAAGTGGAGACCCTTGGGCAGGTAAGAAACATGGCATCTGAGGAGCAAAGAGCACGAGCGGGGCAATAGTGTGAGATGAGAGAGGAAAGATAGGAAGGAGCTAGACTGTGAAAAGCTTTGTAGGTCAACAGGAGAAGTTTATATTGGACTCTGAGGTGAACTGGAAGCCAATGAAGAGATTTCAGAAGTGGAGTAACATGGTCAGAGCAACAAGCCAAGAAGATGATCTTAGCAGCAGAGTGGTGAACAGAAACCAACGAACTGATGTGAGAAGAAGGAAGGCCAGTCAGAAGAAGGTTACAGTAGTTCAACCGAGAAATAACCAATGCATGAACAAAAGTCTTGGCAGAAGGTGTGCTTAACTTAAGAAGGGTTGAGATGCTACATTTATTATACTTAATTCCAACTTTGGAATTGCCAATGGCTTGAACCTATGCTTCAAATGTTACAATGTAGCCAAGACTGTGACCACTCCATTTACTAAACTTTAAATCTAAATCATGAATGAAAAATAGTGAAGCCATTGGGTTTTCCTAGCAAGAATTTCATTGTGTTTATGTCTACACAATGCTGCTGTCTTTTGAAATTTGGAATCATTTGGTAGGCTGAAAAAAAAAGCTGGATGACTGTGACAATGAACAAAAAAGCACAGAAGAAACAGTTATAGACAGTGATAAAAAAACAGAAAGCCATACAGAATTCTGGCTCCAAATGGAAAGAGGTATGGGTGCAAAGGAGACGTATGAATGAAAGAAGTCTTCTTCTCATGTATGTCTTGCGGGAATAGAAACCATGTGCTCAACAGATTGCACTGGAACCAGAATAATTGTACATTAGGCTGAACAGATAATTGGCTTGACAGCATCAATCCCATCTCCAGAAGAGTTAGGGAATTTAACTCAGGCTCTTCCTGCTACCCACAGTTCTAATGGTAAGTCAATACATAAAAAATTAAGGTAACTATATTAAATTTAATAACAGATTTTTTAAAACAACAACAACAATGAAATGGCAATATAATGATAGCTACAACTTAGAGGGCTCTTTTAGATGCCCTTTGTGAATCTAGTAGGAATTTTTACATTATTTTTTTTAACCTCATGAAGCTTGAATTGTTGCATTCCGAACTGCATATGAAATTCCCCCCAAACTTCAAGACCAATTTGCCATGTGGGGGTTGGGGTGGAGTACATAGAGCTGCCTCTATTTTATTTTTAAAGTTAACACCCACACATATACAGTTCTTTGAAATATGGCTATTGCATATTTTTACTAATTTTGTAAAATATTTTTGTAATATCTTTTTTGTAAGGTACATAGCATTAAATCCAACATCATGTTAGCAGAAGTCCACTAGTGAAGTGGAATAGGCAACCATGCCAAATCACAAACCGCTAAACTCTCCATACTTTCCACAGTAGTATGCATGTAGCAGCTCCGTGTGTGTGTGTGTGTGTGTGTGTGTGTGTATCTCACTACATTTTAAATAAAGTCACAAGCTAATGTTAATGAGTAACTTGCACTTTCGTGATATCTGCAAATTGTTGTCAGTCATAAAAGGCTAAAATCAAGATTGTAGCTGATAATAATCTTCATAAATAAATTAACAGACACCTATGTTATACAGAATGCATATTGATTTACCACCAAAACAACAAAACGTTCAGGTCACATTTTTGCACTATACTGTAATGATGGCACAATATGGAGGAACATAATCTAATAAACATACCTAAAGGGACAAGTGCTATAGTGCAAGTCACTGTGAAGCAGCACAAACTATGCAGCATTTGATGTAAAATAATTTAACATATGGATGCTGTCTTACATTTTTCACACCACAAACTCTATTTGTAGTTTTACAGGGTATTATGAATAAAACTTTGTCCTCTTAACCATGACAAGTTCAAAGGCATTTTCCCACTCATATTTGTCACCAACACGCACTTACTTGATACATTTCATCTGGGTACGTCATGCCCAGCTAAGCTCCATCCATCAAGTACGTACAGCGTAAATCAGACAGTTAAGGACACTTGCAATCCAACAGGTACCACATATCACTTACTTTGGCATACTACGGATTACTATAAGTGAATAAGTCTTTCCAACCTTCTTTGAGGTCTGGGTGGGGGTGGTGGGGAGTCATGAAAAGGAGTCCCTCTTCTTATAGAGGGAAAGATGTGATTTCACATGTTGAATTTTCAATGTCAGTGGTACCTTCCTAATATAGGTACTCTTTAAATCCTAGAGATTTTTTCCAGTTCTTACCAATCAGTATTTATAGTAATACCCTTTGAAAGCATTATACCCTTGAAAAAAATCAGATATGGTACAACAGTTTCTTCAAGGTGCATAAAAATCTACCAAGGACTCAATTCACATTTGAGCATTATTATCAAAAGAATGGTGTTATGTGACAGAGTAAAAAAATAACAAACACAATTAGAAAAATATGATGCTCGAAGTTTAGGTAAAACAAATTATACCATGTTATTAGGACTACTAAAAGAAACTTTTAAATAAATATGTGGAGCCAATTTATCCATATGTGTAATATATTAATCTTGAAGGTAAACTAGTCTTTTAAAAAATAACAAAGACTGTAGTGGCATCTTAAAGACTAAAAAAATATTCTGGCATAAGCTTTCATAGACACTGTCCAGTTAAGGTAGCATAAGACTGTTCATTGTTTTTGCTGCAACAGATTAAGAAAACTACCTTTATGGACATAATCTTTATAACATTACCCCATTTGCCTACTAAAAGACGATGTTGACATGATAACATAATGCTTACAGTTTCCATACACCCTGCTCCTCTTCACTAACTCTTATTTGTATGGGTGGCTCAGTGGGTATGTGTAGCATTTCACATGTCCTCTCCCTATATATTAGCAGAGAGGGCAAATCAATGCCTCTGGCATTTTATAGTAGCAGTAAGTAAGGAACAGGAAAGGAAAGCAGTGAGGGTTCAGTGATGGAGGCATGAAAGAAACAGTGCTAGATTCAGAACAGGAAGTTCTTGCGAAGAGATGTAGTGAGAAAATAGCCAAAATGCTGAGTGGAGGAACACAAGAACAAATAGCCTGCAGAGAAGCCAACAAAAGAAATCTGAATAAAGGCTTGACATGCCCGTACTGTAGATAATCCTAGTAGCAGAATACGGGAATCTAGAAAAGGCAAAAACAAGGTTGTGGTAGTCAAAGCAAGAGATAAACACATCAACAAAGAATTCAGCAGATGATGAATTTCTACACTCCTATTACCAAAATATTCACTTGGCATTGCTATTCCTAAACTTTATTTTTCAAGCACCATATCAAAGGTCCAGGGCTTATAAAATATTTACTTACCTCTCTATCATTTTCTGCACCCGCTTTCAGCCAACTAGCTCTTATCTAAAGACTTGAGGGACTAGGAAAGCAGGAAAGGGAGTAAGAGGGATTACAACCCTTCCCCCATTTTTTTGCAAGACGTGGTCTAAAACTAAAAAAATACCCCCCCCAAAAAAAATACCAACCAGAATGATCACTGAAATGTTTTTTGAAAACTAATGTTTCACAATATTGCTATTGGTGATCTATAAGTCTCCCCCCTCCAACACCCCTCCTTTCAAATAACTAAGACATGATTTAATAAAAGAAAAACTACATTATTAAGCAATTATAGTTCATGTATACTACAAACAAATGCATAATCCGTAACTCCATGGTGCAGCATGGCATCCAACTTGTCTACGATGATGAGATTGGTGTTGTTTGCCTAAATAAGATTGATGGCATCTTATTCATGCCAGTTCCTGATTGAGAAAGTGACATGTATAAAGAAACCTGTTTCTGCACACAAATCCCCTTGAAAGAACCAGACAACTGCTTCTAAGCCCAAAAACAACTTCTTGCCACAATTCATAACCATCTCAGGATGCAGAATATTGCAGTTCAACTTCAGACACTGGGAACAATCATCATTATTGTTTTATGCAGTATTATATTGTATCATATATTATTGTATATGATACAATATGTCACATCATGCTCTGTGTAATAATAACACCGAGAGGCAATTATAACGTAGACAGAGGAAATAAAACTAATTTTAAATGCCTCTACCAAATAAGTGTCTTGACTTGGCACCAAAAGGATTGCAAAGTCATAGAATCATAGAATCATAGAATAGCAGAGTTGGAAGGGGCCTACAAGGCCATCGAGTCCAACCCCCTGCTCAATGCAGGAATCCACCCTAAAGCATCCCTGACAGATGGTTGTCCAGCTGCCTCTTGAAGGCCTCTAGTGTGGGAGAGCCCACAACCTCCCTAGGTAGCTGATTCCACTGTCGCACTGCTCTAACAGTCAGGAAGTCGATGCTAGACAAGTTTACTTCAAGAGTGTGTTACAAAGTCAAGCATCACTACAGAAATGCACCTCTCCTTTACACAAGAAGATTCTAAAGTAGAAGATAAATAAGTGTTGCTTTGATTATCATTGTATACATTTCATTCTCTTCATTTTTTCTTTATTAAAAAAGTAACTATTTTTGTTCCATCTTGATCCAATTAAGAGTCATTTCTTCTAATTGGTTGATAAAAATGCACACGTCATCCATCCAAAACCACACCTCCAAGAAAACATAGCAAATTTTGTTCACAAAAGTTGGAATTGACCCAGGCCTTTGCGTTTTATACTGTTCATGCTGGGATCTGCTGGCAAAGCTGAGGAGTTTAGGAGAGCAGGACCACAGTCAGCTCACTGTGGAGTTTGGTAGAGTCAGGCTAGCTAGATTCAAGCATAGCAAGCTAGAATATTGCTCCAAGAACGACCTGTAGCCCACTTATCTGGGGTTACGTAGTCCTGCTGTCAGGTTCAGAGGTCTTGTTCAGGTGCTCATATAGATGAACACTCCCACTCAATGTCTTTGACAAAAATTAGGGTGGGCAACAGCCCATTTCAAAGTGGGCTGCTTACCCTAACTCTGTTTGAACACTCCTGCCCTATGCTGATCCTCAAGGGGACCCAGACAGAAGAGCAGGTTGCAACACTGGCTTTGGCAGCTTCAAAGGAAGACTAAGGAGGCGGGGAGAGAGAGAGAGAGATGAATATTGTATTCAAAGTAGAAAAGCAATATGGAAAAGGGAAATCTGGCATAATATCCTCATGAAATTCTATATAGAATAGATTTTTAAGGGTCTGAATAGAGGTTTAGCATCATCAGGCAATTAATCCCCCTTTCCACTCTTAAAATGCAGATATTTACTGCACTTTTTGCTATTTGTACAACAAAAATGCTAGGACACAAGGTCACCATGGCTTATAATGAACTCAGATAATGGTTCCTCACAGATAGTTACAGTCTAAATTACAAAAACAGGATGAGATAAATGAGCTAAAGGAAGATGTAGTGGTGCAGATGAAAATATAGAAGGACAAGGTAAAAGGAAAATGGTAGTTTTCTTATCATAATTTGACAAGAAAATACTTCCAACACAGCACATATTAAGCAAATGAGACAGAAATCATCTTTTCTTCCCATAGGGAAAAAATCAAGGAAGATGAATAACTATCTTTCAACAAAAACAAAAAATAAATCACTAATAAAACTGTTACTAACTTTAAAATACTAGTAAGTACAAATAAGGATAAGAATACATCTCTCTATAAGGGCATCTCAAAACCCCAAAGGAATTTCATGGACTAGAAGTGATTTATCTCACCTGTGTTATAACTATGACTAAACAGAAACATACACCTGTTTTCGACATCTAAGCATTTATTTCAGATTATGAAAGATATTTCTAAATAATTTTGGATTTCACTAGTATAAAAATAATCATTTTATTATCATTAATCTTCAATATACTTTTATTGAGGTGAGCAACTTAATTCCTTCTAATACTGAATTTAGGTGGTTGTGGTGAAATAGGTTTGGTGAAACAGATGAACACCAAAATAACATATGCACTCCATGACGACCACATCGCAATGGAAATATTGATGACTAGTTTGTCCCCTGGGACTCCCTAAGTGCACAGAAGTATATGAATGTGTAAATTAAAAGAGAGCTAGATGTGGACTTTCAGGGCCTATATTTACAGGGACATGGCAATTAAGGTCGGAGAGTAGATAAAGGTCAGAGAGTAGATAAAGCATTCTACCATTATAAAGGGTTAGTTGGGGGGGGTGTCATTCTTACATTCATAAAATCGAAAAATTTTCACCAATCTTCCTGAAATTTACATGTGCCAGAAAAAAATGTTGGTTTTACATACCCCGAAAATTTCAAGAAGATTGGTGAAAGATTGAGAAAAGGAGGGGAGTTTAAAGTACAAAAGAAAAAAAATGCAGGTTGCTTACCTGTAACTGTAGTTCTTCGAGTGGTCATCTATGCATTCACACATATGGGCTTTGCGCCTGTGCAGAGACCGAACCGGAATCTTCTATAGCTAAATGGAACCTTTTTGGCGGGAACCCCTCCCCCACGCCACTGTGCATGTCCCTGGGGTTCCCGCCCTTACCTCAGTTTACAGGAGTCCGACATTGTGCCCCCATAAACAAGAGTGTAATTAAATAAAGTACATTCCACATACAACTGTGTCATTTGTAAGTCTCACACCACCAAGTGGGAATGGTGGGTGGGTTGTGTGAATGCATAGATGACCACTCGAAGAACTACAGTTACAGGTAAGCAACCTGCATTTCTTCATCGTGGTCTCTATGCATCACACATATGGGCGAGTAGCAAGCTGACATACCTTGGAGGTGGGTTGGTGCATCATCTCAGGATCTCTGAAAGCACTGTCCTCCCAAACAAGCAATCATGTCTTGCACGGGTGTCCAAACTGTAGTGTCTAACAAACGTGGACGGAGTGGACCACGTTGCAGCTCTACAAATGTCTGTTAAAGGCACACCTCTGCTGAACGCAACAGATGTTGCAACGGCCCTAGTAGAGTGAGCTGTCACAGGCTTCAACAGCTCTAGTTTTGAAAGGGCATAGGCCATTTCAATTGTCTTCACGATCCAGCGCGATAACCGCTGGCATGACACAGGGAGTCCCTTAGAAGGCTCTCCATAACAAACAAACAATTGATTTGTTTTTCTAAAATTTTCTGTCCTAGCTTTGTAAAAGGCAAGAGCTCTTCTTACATCAAGTGTATGTAAGGAGGACTCAACAGGTGTTACAGGATTCGGGAAGAAGGCTGGTAAAGTGATATGTTGGGACAGATGAAAGGTTGACACTACCTTTGGCAGGAAGGCAGGATCTGTGCGCAGCACAACCTTGTCCTTGTGAAAGATAGTGTAGAGAGCATCTATCCTGAGCGCTCTAAGCTCACTTGCACGTCTCGCCAATGTAATGGCTACTAAGAAAACAGTCTTGAATGTTAAAAGCCTAAGGTCTGTTACAGCCATGGGCTCGAAAGGTTTCCTTGTCAGTGATTGCAACACGACTGACAGGCTCCATGGTGGAACGATACCCTTTACTGTCGGTATCGTATTCTTAAGTCCTTTTAGGAATTTTCTAGATGTTGGATGTGTAAAAGGTGAAAAACCATCCATGTCCCGATGATAGGCCGTAATAGCAGCTAAGTGGACTCTAATTGAGGTGAGTTTGAGTCCCTGCTGGTAAAGTGTCAATAGGTATTTGAGAATCAATGACAAAGGGCAAGATTTTGGTGCTTGATCGTTTTCTAAAGCAAACTTCTGGAATCTTTGCCACTCTGCAGCGTAAGATTTTCTTGTTGAAGGCTTTAGTGATGCCAACAATATATGGTCTACAGTTAAGTTTTCGATATGAGGAGAGAAGTGGTTGTTATCCTCCACGCCGTCATCTTGAGGGTCGACAGATTTGCGTGTCAAACCCTGCCCTGGTGTCGAGACAGCAGAGTCGGTATCGACGGGAGTCTGATGTAATTCCCGTTCAATAGTCGAAGAGCATGGGAGAACCACATCTGTCGGGGCCACCATGGTGTGATCAAGATGCAGTCCGACCTGTCTGTCTGGATCTTGGCTAGTACTTTCGTCAACAGTGGAAAGGGTGGAAAGACGTAAAGAAGTTCTCCTTTCCAGGTTCTGGTGGAGGCGTCTCCTAGAGAGTTTCTTCCTTTTCCTGCTCTGCTGCAGAACTTGGAACAGGCTGCGTTTTCTTCGGTAGCGAAGACATCGACAGCAGGTCGCCCCCAGTACCGAAAAAGGTCTTCTCTTGTCTCGGTGTCGAGCTCCCACTCGTGGTCGACGTGGAAGGATCTGCTGAGGGAGTCTGCAATGACGTTCTCCTTCCCCACTACGTGGATCGCAGTCAGGTAAGTATTTCTCTTTATGCACCAATTCCAAATTCTGAGTGCCGAGTGGTTCAGAGGGTGTGATCTTGTTCCACCCTGTCTGTTGATGTAGGCAACTACGGTGGTGTTGTCCATCGCGATCAAGACGTTCCGACCTTCGATAACTTGTGCGAAGGTCTTTAATGCATTCTCCACCGCTAAAAGCTCCAGGTGATTGATATGATGTTCCCTCTGGGAAGGAGGCCAGCGGCCCTGAGCGGTGAGGGAGTTGCAGTGCGCTCCCCATCCGGTCAATGAGGCATCCATCATGATCGTTACCGAAGGGGTTTCTTGTTGGAACGGGATCCCTTCTAAGAGATTCACCATCGAAAACCACCATTTTAGGGATGCTCCTACTTGACAAGGGATGGACAGATAAGTTCGGCGAGCATTGCGCCGAAGGTCGAAAGTTCTTAAGACCCATCCCTGCAAGATCCTCATTCTGAGTCTTGCAAGCCTTATCACTGCGGTGGTCGCTGCCATTAATCCTAGTAACCTTTGGATTGTCCATGCCGAGACTTTTAAGCGGCTCTCGGTAGCGATGACTAAATCCCGAAGGGTGTCTGCCCTGGTCGAGGGCAGGTATGCTCTCCCTTCTCGCGACGAAAGGGTTACCCCTATAAAGTCCAACTTCTGTTGTGGAGTCAAGATGGATTTCTCCTCGTTGACCCATAGGCCTAACGAGTCTAACAGGTTGAGAGTGGTTAGTATATCCTTCTGGAGCGTGTAACTGTTGTCCGCTACCAGAAGCCAATCGTCTAGGTACGGGTATATGTAAATCCCTTTCTGTCTTAGATGGGCGCACACCACAGCCATCACCTTCGTGAAGACCCTCGGTGCCGTGGCAAGCGCGAAGGGAAGAACGGTGAACTGGAACTGGAACGCGCCAATTAAGAATCGCAGGTAAGCTTGATGCGACTTCCTGATGGAGATATGGAAGTACGCATCCTTCAGATCCACCACAGCGAACCAAACCCCTTTGTGAAGCAGTTTTAGAATGGAAGTAACCATTGTCATACGGAACTTTTTCGGGGTGATGTATTTGTTTAATTGCCTTAAGTCCATGATCGGTTGAAGACCTCCATCTTTCTTCGGGACCGTGAAGTTGGCTACAGAATCGGACTCAAAGAGTACTTATCAATGGAACCTTCTCAAACTGGGGAGAGGCAACGAGTGGGGTGCCGCAGGGCTCAGTCCTGGGCCCAGTGCTCTTCAACATTTTTATTAATGATTTGGACGAGGAGGTGCAGGGAACGCTGATCAAATTTGCAGATGACACCAAATTGGGTGGGATAGCTAATACCCTGGAAGACAGAAACAAACTTCAAAGTGATCTTGATAGGCTGGAGTGCTGGGCTGAAAACAACAGAATGAAATTTAATAGGGATAAATGCCAAGTTCTACATTTAGGGAATAGAAACCAAATGCACAGTTACAAGATGGGGGACACTTGGCTCAGCAATACTACAAATGAGAAAGATCTTGGAATTGTTGTAGATCACAAGCTGAATATGAGCCAACAGTGCGATATGGCTGCAAGAAAGGCAAATGCTATTTTGGGCTGCATTAATAGAAGTATAGCTTCCAAATCACGTGAGGTACTGGTTCCTCTCTATTCGGCCCTGGTTAGGCCTCATCTAGAGTACTGCGTCCAGTTCTGGGCTCCACAATTCAAGAAGGACGCAGACAAGCTGGAGCGTGTTCAGAAGAGGGCAACGAGGATGATCAGAGGTCTAGAAACAAAGCCCTATGAAGAGAGACTGAAAGAACTGGGCATGTTTAGCCTGGAGAAGAGAAGATTGAGGGGAGACATGATAGCACTCTTCAAATACTTAAAAGGTTGTCACACAGAGGAGGGCCAGGATCTCTTCTCGATTCTCCCAGAGTGCAGGACACGGAATAACGGGCTCAAGTTAAAGGAAGCCAGATTCCGGCTGGACATCAGGAAAAACTTCCTGACTGTTAGAGCAGTGCGACAGTGGAATCAGCTACCTAGGGAGGTTGTGGGCTCTCCCACACTAGAGGCATTCAAGAGGCAGCTGGACAACCATCTGTCAGGGATGCTTTAGGGTGGATTCCTGCATTGAGCAGGGGGTTGGACTCGATGGCCTTGTAGGCCCCTTCCAACTCTGCTATTCTATGATTCTATGATTCTATGATTCTAAGTAACGCGAGAAAAACCCCTGGTTGACTTCCTCTGCGGGTACGGGAGAGATGGCTCCCTTCGCTAGTAGGGTTTGTACCTCGAGAAGCAGAGGAGGGGACGGCGCTGTTACTTTCACCCCCGAAGAAGGAGGGAGGACATCGAACTCGATGGCATACCCCGACTTGATGATAGTGAGCACCCAAGAGTCGGATGTTATTGACTCCCATTGATGGTAAAACGGTGCTAGGCGGTTCGCAAAGGGTGGTGGGTCTGGGGCGAAGGAGTCAAACTCGCTGCTTTTTATTGAAGTCAGGTTGACGCTTGTCCTGTTGAAAACGGCTTTGGTATGGCTGCTTTCTTTGGAGTTGCTGCTGTTGTTGTCTTGGCTGTCCTTGATAATGAGGACACTGTTGCTGTTGTTGTACAGGTGGCCTCGTCCACCGCCTCAGTTTATACTGTCCAGAGGGAGCAGAAAACCCCACTTTCTTTACCGTTGTGCGAGCCTTGTGGATCGAGTCCAACGTCTCGTCAGTCTTACTGTTGAACAAGCCCTCCCCATCGAAAGGCATGTTTTCAATCCTGGACTTGGTCTCGTAAGTAAGATTGGCCGATCTTAGCCAGGCATGTCTTCTCAAAGATATGGCCCCCATCATACTCTTTGAGTGGCAGTCGACCTGGTGTCATGCTGTGGATAGCTGTTGTTTGGCTATGGCTGAGGCTTCAGCCTGAAAAATCCTAGCCAGTTCTCTCCTGTCCTCCGGGAGGTAATCACACAGTGATCCCACTTTGCCCCAGAGGAAGAGTTGATACCGAGCCATGGTTGCTTGGTAAGTTGAGGCTCTGATACCAAGAGAGGCCGAGGAGTAAATCCTCCTGCCTGTGAGATCTAATTTCCTGCCCTCTTTATCCACGGGGGCGGAATGGGCTTTTTGCGACTGGCCTTGAGCTGACTCTACTACAATAGAGTTGGGTTTTGGGTGTTGGACTAAAAATCCTACATCCCCTTCTTGTATACGATAGAGGGTTTCCAATCTCCTCGATGTAGCTTGCGTAACGGCCGGTGTCTTCCATGATAACTGCGCTGTTTGTTTCAGAGCAGGGGGAAGAGGGATAGCAATAGCTGAGTTGGTTTTGGTGTGGAATACATCATAGATGGGATCGTCCACAGCTTCGTCTGTTTGTTGAATGTCCAACCTGAGTGCTTTGGCCATCCGCAACATATGATTGGAGAATCTGCCCATATCGTCTGATGGTGATGAAGGGTCTTGTGCGTGTATGGCATCGTCTGGTGACGGTACCGATGGTGTAACCGACAGTCCGGATTCAGAGTCGGAGGGGTAATTGTCTTCAGGTGAAGATAGAGTAATCAATTGGAGCTGGTGTTGTGCAGGATCTATTTCTTCCTGTTGTGTCGGTACCGTGGCTGTCGCCGCTGGCGGTATCGAAGAGTGACCTTGGCGTCGATGAGTCGACGCTGGGGAAGTTTGGTGAACCGAAGGTGGCGCTAATGGTAGTTGGCATACCCTAGATGTTGGTGGAGGCTGGGCAAAATACGCTTCAGGCGGGTATTGGTAGCCATGATCACTTTGAAAATATCTCTGTGGTCGGTAGCAATCCCAATCATAATAGTCATGTCTAGATTGGAGCTCAGAGTACTGGGAAACCCTGTCCCATTCACACTTCGGTGTACGTCTCGGCGAGGGTTGTGACAAGGGAATAATTTCCTGAGACTCTTGAGGCCTTACGGGCTCTCTAAATGAGGCCGCTGAGGCGGAGTCACGTAGTTCACCCTCTGACAGGCTGGGAGGATGTGTCGGTAACGTGGTCGTCGGTACAGATTGAGATTTCGGCGTCGAACGAGGCCTCGGTACCGAAACGGTCGTCGGTACAGTAGGAGGACTTGACTGTCGGGAAGACCCTAGAGAGGGTTTTTCCGTGTCTTTCCTCTTCTTCTTCTTCTTTCTCTCCATTTCAGAGGAGGACTTGGGAGTCCGGGCCTTTTTTGTGATCTTCTTGGCAGCGGAGCTCGCCAATGACCGTCCAGGCATGAGGGGTATCAGTGCCCTACTAGTCGCTCTGGATTCCTCGCACACTTCGGTGCTACGGTCAACAACGGACTTATTTGGTGCCTTTTTGTCCATTTTCGCGGTGTCTGTAGCCCTGAGGGCTTTCTCCCACAGGATGGCGCGAAGACGGTCAGCTCTATTCTTCCTGGTTTGCTTGGTAAATGCCATACAATGGTGGCAAGCTTCTACTTTGTGGCCTTCGCCCAGGCAAAGAACACACAGGGAGTGTCCATCCGTAGGGGGAAGCTTAGCTCCACACTTAACACA
Organism: Elgaria multicarinata webbii; assembly: GCF_023053635.1. Taxonomy (NCBI): domain Eukaryota; kingdom Metazoa; phylum Chordata; class Lepidosauria; order Squamata; family Anguidae; genus Elgaria; species Elgaria multicarinata. The sequence goes on from NC_086174.1 coordinate 25,761,367, forward strand.
CTTACGGAACGGGGCCGTCACTACCATGCAGCTCAGGCACCCGCGACCGAAGTCGCTGAAGAGAATTCTATCTAACATTTTTATAGATAGATAGATAGATAGATAGATAGATAAAAGAGAAAAGGAGAAGAATATGAGGGGAAAAGTCAAAGAAAGAAGGAGATTGAAAGATTTAAAGAAGAAGAATAAGGACAAACGCTAGAGATTCGGTTTACAGGTCTAAGCACAATGGCGGACGACGAAGAACTGAGGTAAGGGCAGGAACCCCAGGGACATGCGCAGTGGTGTGGGGGGGTTCCCGCCAAAACGTTCCATTTAGCTATAGAAGATTCCGGTTCGGTCTCTGCGCAGGCGCAAAGCCCATATGTGTGAATGCATAGAGACCACGATGAAGAACTCTCTGAATCAAAATAGTTCTGCCAGTTTAGGCTGGCAATTTTTTTATCCATGAAATTTGGAGTATTCTGCCCCTTACCCATTAATCCAGTGCTGGATTAGGTATTCAAGATTCATTCATTATCGCTTCATTGGTTTAATAAAGTTTATTTAAAGTGATGCAGCTCTTTTGGAGTTCCTTAATGCTGGAAAACATCATACTTTAGAACAGATGTGGGCAGAAAAATTATCTATCCTGATGTTTTGGACATCAACTCGCAGCATTCCTGATAAGTGCCCATGCTGATAGGGATATTTATGAGTTGATCTCCAAAACATCTGGAGATCTACATTCTGCCTGCCCTTGCTCCAACCTGGTGTCCATCAGATGTGTTGGGTTGCAACTCTCAGCAAGAGGAGATGCTCTAAAAAAAGAGAAGTATGTGGCCCGAAGTTGTTCATGATCAGTTTTCCACAACCTCACAGTTACCTCTGCATATCATATTGCATATCATAACCTGCTGCTCTCCAAATGTTTGAGATTACAAGTCTCAGCATTCCTGACCATGGGACATACTGACTTGCAATGATGGGAGTTGTAGTTCAACACCTTTGAAGGGCACCAGGTTGGGGAAGGGCTGTTCTAAACAAAAAAAGAGAAGTAGGTGGCTTTCAGTTGTTCGTCATCAGTTTTCCACAACCACAACCCCACAGTCAACCTCTGCATATCATATTCTCCATAGTTTATCTGCTTTTGGAGAATGAGAATTTCACTTGCACTTTCTGCCTCCTTAGGGAGGATGTGGCATTAAGGCTTGTGAGCCTTAACTCCCAATTTCCCTGCTTTTTGGTGCTTGGTTGAAAACTATAGAGCCTTAACATTGTTTTGTGAACCGCCCAGAGAGCTCCGGCTATTGGGCGGTATAGAAATGTAATAAATAAAATAAAAATAAAATAAAATTGTAATAGGTCTTTTGGTTAATTAATTATTATTAGCAAGCAGCTATATTAGTGACTATGGAACAGTGGACTCAATGATTTAAAGGTACCCCAGCTTGGATTGAGGAATAAGCAATAATAGATGTGCCCCTAGGAAAATGGATGTGAAATGCACAAAAGGTGAAAGGGAAAATACAGGCATATATAATCAGAGATGCAATTCTCTAAATTTTGGGGGGAAAGAGACATAGTCCAGCACTAGGTATTGCCCCCTTTGTCCTGTCTTAAACCCAAAACAATTAAGTACTGTTAATTGACTTTTCAATTAACTTTGTCAGAAAAGCACTGACTTTTCTTGGATCACTTTATCACACACGCACGCGCACACACACACACACACACACACACTTCTTCTCACTTTATATTGTTGTATGCTACTTCTTCCATCCAATGGTGAAAACTTAGAAATCAAATCTTTCAAGTACTGAACAGCAACAGACACCAGATAGTAGATTGTTGAGACAATAAATTTTCTGTTAATAAAAATGACACAATCTTCAAAATGACCAGCCCCTGCTAATTATCCAAGAGATTCTGCTCTGGTATGCAAATGACAATGCATGGACCATTTAACTAATCTCATCAATCTTTAAAGACTCCAAGAGAAGATGAAAATTGTCATAAAATGCACAGATCTTCCTACAATGGTGCTGGAACAAAATATTAATAAAAATGTCACTCTAGGGCTACTCCAGACCTGTTAAGTCTCTAAAGGACTGGGAAATCCCATTGAATGACTTGAAATCATATTTTGTTTTGCCAATTCTTTTGCTTTTGTAACCCACTCTGACTATTTCAAAATGGGACAAGCTTTAAATATAATAAAGTGGGGAGGAAGTGGGGTTGGACTCGATGGCCTTGTAGGCCCCTTCCAACTCTGCTATCCTATGATTCTAAGACTATTTAACAGAGAATATTAAAGCTCATTTTGGGTAAACAGCCAAAACATATCCAGATGACTGCAGAATGTATGTTCCATTGGAGGTCAAAATAAGTGTTAGCTTCCATATACAGTGTAACAATCCTTATCTCCGTAACGGCATGATGAAATTTAATTTGGGACCACAATAAGAACAGCTGGTGAGAGACATAAGTGACAACCAAAGTAAAGAATACAGTTTATGGTACACATACACATATATACCTACACCCTGATACTTTTTTGTGATTAGAAATCATTTTTGTCAAATATATTGCCCAACTGGTTGCTGTGCTGTTTCATAAACCAGAGTGAAGGGATTTTTCTTTAGAATACCTGAGAATAAGATAGAAGCATGCCAACATGTGTCTCTTTTACCTCCTAAATGATTTTGTTGTTGTTGTTAAGTGGAACCAAATTGCACTTTCAGGATTTCCAAGACAACACAATGCAGAGAACAATAATAATACATACAAGTCACTGAAAGTTAACATTCTTATGACCTTCGCTTGTTATGCTCTACACCTTCTGCTCATGGCTGCTGACATCCATGAGTAAACCCTAAGGGACTTGTTCTGAGTGAGGGTTTTTGTATGTCTCTCTGAATGGGAATGTAAAGTGACAGAAAAATAACTCAAAATTGCTATAAAATGATTGGTATTTCAAAATGCACAAACAGCGTGCACTTTAATGTAACACATTTCTTCTTATTTGGCAGTGTTAAAACATATGTAGTTTGAACTTCGTATAAAATGTTTGAAAAGCTGTTATTTTGTGTTAAAATTGAAACCAAATTACTAAATAATTTAGAAATCTTGACTTTTATAACCCAAATCTTTCAGGTTAAAAAAAATCTTTTCATCTAAGTTCTCCTTATAATTCAATCGTCTTTAACATGGTTGCAGTCTATATAAATCCTTCTCAAAGAACAACTACATATTCAAACCACACTACTTTTTAATTGAGCTTTTGTAAAGTAGCAAATATTTTAATAATAGTTGTTTAGCTCACCTGTAAAATTAGGAAGTGGAAATCCCTGAGTTGTATCTAATGGTAGCTTTGCCTTTGTAAAGGCAAACTATGATTTATGTTAAAAAGTCTGGTGTGACTTACAGCAGAGATGCTTAATAGAGAGAAAGCATGGCAACACAGCATTTAGTATGGGAGACAAAAACACAGGACAGAGTCATTTTTTAAAAAGTTCAAATCAATTTACTTTATTAGTGTTTTTATTCACATTACCACAGAAGGCTATCTAATACTGTTTAACTACAAGCACCTCCTAAGGCTGGGTGTGTGAGTGCAACAAATGACCACATGCACTTGTTGCCAAGGAAGAAGGGGGGAGGAAGAGGAAAAGGAGGAAGCAAGAAAAGGAACTGATCAAGCTAAAGGTCATTCCCTATCTGTCCCTAATGTCTGGAAGTATTATTTATTTATTTATTTATTTATTACATTTCTATACTGCCCAATAGCCGGAGCTCTCTGGGCGGTTCACAAAAATTAAAACTCATCCATTGATTTTTTTAGGATTTTTTTTTTAAATTGAGGTTTTAAAATTATTATTTTTTAAATTGTCATTTTTAAAGATAAAGAGATGAAACTTTGCACCATGAAAGGATTTAGGTAGAGCTTTAGCCACACCAAATTTGAAACAGGTCCGTTCATCCATTGATTTTTTAGGATTTTTTTAAAAATTGTGGTTTTAAAATATTATTTTTAAAATCGTCATTTTTAAAGTTAAAGAGATGAAACTTCGTACCATGATAGGATTTAGGTAGAGCTTTAGCCATACCAAATTTGAAACAGATCTGGGGCCAGTAGCAAACCCTGTTAACAACAACAGCAGCTTGCAATGAGTGAAGATACAGTCAGAAAAGATATTTGAGGGAAGGGGAGAATGTAACACACAGAGTATAGCAAAAGCTTCAAAGTATAGCAAAACCTACAAAAGTAGGAGTGAGTGAAGTTAATTTCAGATACACTGAATCTCTCACTTCTTCTTTATTTCAGTGATTTTAACATTAAGATGTTATGTAGAACAGATTTTTCTTAAATGTGTGCTGTAAAATCAGACATGTGACCAAGGCTATGTTCAGGTGGACACGCCCCCTTGGGGGCGACCATGTTGTCCTCCTTTTTGGTTTCCAAAATATGGTCACCCTACTCTGAACACGCTCCAGCTTGTCTGCATCCTTCTTGAATTGTGGAGCCCAGAACTGGACGCAATACTCTAGATGAGGCCTAACCAGGGCCGAATAGAGAAGAACCAGTACCTCACGTGATTTGGAAGCTATACTTCTATTAATGCAGCCCAAAATAGCATTTGCCTTTCTTGCAGCCATATCGCACTGTTGGCTCATATTCGGCTTGCGATCTACAACAAGTCCAAGATCCTTCTCGTTTGTAGTATTGCTGAGCCAAGTATCCCCCATCTTGTAACTGTGCATTTGGTTTCTATTTCCTAAATGTAGAACTTGGCATTTATCCCTATTAAATTTCATTCTGTTGTTTTCAGCCATTTTGATAACCTGCACAGGTATCCTGGAAGGCTTTGCTGCATCAAACAAAGAACTATTTAGTAGACCAAGTTATAGAGTTATATGCCTGCTCCCTCTCCCCTACTGTGGGCAGCCACCCCTCAGGGTAATGGAGTAGGAAGACTTCTCCCTCAGGTCTTCCCAGGGGGCTATAGGGTGCATTATGGCAGGGGCTACAGTTAGGGTACCAGCAGGTGTGGCTTTACTCAGACAGGGTCGGCACAATGTGTCCCACTCTGACAGCTGTATAAGTTTGCTTACTGCCTTCACTTATCAACGTAAGGGCTATTCCCACCCATGCAAAGCCATATCTAATTTTTATCTTTCAGTCAAGGTGGCTAAGAACATATTTTGGTTCAGAACATACAGGTCCTTTGAAAGACAGAGAGCAAAGAATAAAGAAAAACAAAACATGGTAGTGAAGTAAGTTATCTCCTAGTAGGAAAATACTCCATTTTGTAGAAAGCCTGAGATATAACAGCATTTCCCCTCTTCATTAACAGAAACACAGCAGCAGCAGCATATGATATATATATAGCTGTTGCTAGACTACCTCTTCAGACAGAAAGTAAAGACTCAGATGTCTGAATTCTCCTCCACATATAAAATTCATATACCAAACTACCATATTAAAGGGAGGGCTAGGATAGAACCTACCTTATTTTTCTGCATGTATAACATTTTTATATAAGGAATACTCTAACATACAATCCTACACGTGGAACAGTCCCAGAAGGGCTTTATCACAAGATTTTTCAGTGTGTGTAAATCATCTCTAACTATACTCCTTAAGGTGAAGAGGGATGAGAGTAGTTTAATCAGAAAACCACAGAGTCGTACAATGGGAGGGCCACAGAAAATGACTCAACCTGTTCTCATATCTAATAACATGCTGACTTGCATGATATCATATTTTTGTTTAAGCAAAGGAACCATTATTATTTGTTTAACCCTTAGCATCTTTAAAAATAGCATTAAATGTTCAGTTCAAAACTCAGACGCAGAGGATGCTTGAAACTGAGTTGTTGCCTTGATCTGGTCTGATTTCATCCCCCACATCACCCCCAATACACATTTTATCTAAGAAGATTCTCTTCTAGCTCAAATACCCTTGAAGAACATTTTTGTGTCTTTACAGGGCCTAAAATTGCAACAAATGGCAGGTGTTAACAAAATATTTCTCCTAGAAGGATGCAAGCAGATCCACTACAACAGCTTTACCCATCATTGTGAGAATTTACTCAGTTTCTATACCATTTTCAGCATTCTTCTGCAGCTAATTACTCCCATAGTTAACAGAATCCTACAATTACTTTTCTTATCTACAGATATAAAAACATACTTGCTTTCAAAGAAAAGAAAATGTCACAATAAAACAAATCTAGTAACAACAATGTCACATGTCTTAAATAAACAGAGCCAGAAACAAAAAAACTGAAAAAGAACCAATCTTCCCATTAAAAACAAAAGAGAGACCAAGAAAATAGATATAACTAGTGATACGTTTACTCTTTCTATCCCAGTTATAGCTAACCCTGTCACTGTCTGAGTAATTTTAATGTGAGGTCATCAACTTTCATTTGATGGCTGCAAAGGGGAATTGCTCCAGTTCTCAAAATATATGATCTTGCACAGGTATCCCTAGTCCCAAGAGAGGGAAAAGGTATGTGGCTGTGAATCAGTATATAAACATGTGAAACTGACTTATAAAATGGGTTCGGATGACACGATAACCAACGGTGGGTTAAATAGTCAACAGTGGGTTAAATAGTCAAAGGTTGGTTATTGTGTCATCTGTCAGGACAGTTTCACACCATGGTTGGTTATTCAGGTGAAATAACCAACGCAGATAACCAACACTGTAAAGAGTTGATTATTTGAACAACCTCTGGTTATCATGTTGTGTGTCAGCACCATTGACTATTTCGTCACATAGAGCTGGCTATTTTCAGCAACTACAGAGTTCACTGGCAAGAGCAACCAAAGTGGCAGCTGCCGCTCTAGTCCAGCCAGCAGAACTCACAATGGCTGATGGGTTACCGGTAGGAGGACTGAGGAGGTGAGAGAGGGTGGGGAAGTGTCAATCAAACATTGACTAATAGTCAACTCGACACTGGCCTTAATCCACACCATGGTTGATTATAATCATGTTGTGTGGGGAGTACACCTTTGATAATCAACTGTGGAGCTGACTATTAACTCACCATTGACTATTATGTTGTCTGAATGCAGCCAATTTATCAGACCTTTGTTCCACCAGGTTCGGTACTGATCACAACTCTTCCAAGTTTCATGCAAAGGCTTTTTCCAAACCTGCTATCTGAGATACTTTTAACTAGTGCTGCCAAAGGAATAGACCTTTAACCACTTCCATAAAAAGCATGTGGTCTAACACTAGTGTACCTCCTCCAAGGAACAGCATGAGGCAACCTTTATTTGTCAAAGTTATTCTATTGCTATATCACTAGCTACACTTGCTACACTTGTAATATTAGATAAGGGTGCAATCCAATCTCGATACTCAGCAGCTTCTGAAGTCAGAAGCTGTTGAGTATCCAATACAGGGCAGACGAAGCACAGAGACAATTCTCTCCTCCATGCTCTGACCGCCATGCATGTCTTATTACACTGGACCATGGTTCCTCTCCCAACATGGAGGTTAAACTGTGTGAGGTGACTGGTCTATGAGAGTAAGTTTGGAATCTCCTCAGGGTAGATAGTTTAGGGCGCAATCCTATTATTATTATTATTATTATTATTATTATTATTATTATTATTTATTGATATAGCGCCATCAATGTTCCTATGGAGATAGTTAGAGGCTGTCGAGTCTCTAATGCAGGGCAGCTGGAGGACAGAGGTAATCCTCACTTCCAGGCTCTGGCCACCCTACATTTTCCCTGTAGGTGATTTCACCAGTCTAGCCATGGCGCTTCTGAGCGGGAGAGAAGGAGGCTAGGGCATGTATATGAAGCTGCTTCTCACTACTGGGACTGCCCCCTTTTCCTCATCTCCGTGCTGGACCAGCTATGAGGGAGAGGAGGAGGGGCGCGGAGCACAGTTTCTGAGCTCTGAGATTGGAGGCCTGGTTCTGATCTCAAATCTCAGAAACCAAACAATTCTATATCCACACACACACACACACACCAATGCTGTCTGGGGGCGCTCACTTAAAGGCTTAGGTTTGTTTGTTTTATTTTGTTTAAATGTATCCTCTGTTCTCATTTTATCTTTTGATAATAAATGTTTTTTTTTTGTTCTAATTTGGATGGTGGTTGAAGTTTCTGACCAAGATCCCAGGACAGGGCAATGAAGCAGGGTGAGGTTCCTGCATCAGGTGGTGGAGCGTGGGGAGCGGCAAATTGTGATACTTCTCCTGCCCCGCCCCTGTCAGGAGGCCTGCTGCCTTCCACAAAGTGCTCTTCCAGCCGCTCTCCCACTGTGGAAAGTGCTGCAATGAGAGAGCAGCCAGTGGGGCTCTCTGGAGCAGCCACCAGCCCTCTATTTCCTTTGTCACATGCCTCCCTCTCCCTTGCGTTTTCTGCCAAGCCCCATAGTTGCTTCTTCCAGCTATACAGCTCTCCATAGAGATAATACAGCAGGGGAAGGGGCCATGAGACAAGGGAAACAGAGGACAGGCAGCTGATCCGGAGACTGCTGCATAAAGGGGCTCAAGTAATCTCCAGCTCTGACATAATAAACTCTTTAGGTTTTACACGTAGCTGTTCAGATAAGATAGACAGGGATAGTAAAAAATCAGATTGCTAATGGTCATGAGTTGATGTCCTGAGAATCAGGCTCCATCACAAAACGTTGAGCAAGATTAAAATTGTTATTCATACTACTAGAGTCCAGGGCCATCTAATGAAAATGATTGAAAGTAAGTTCTGGACAAGCAAAAGGAGATGTGTCTTCGCCCAACAAAGTTACTTTATGGGATTCGCTGCCATAGAATGTAATTAATTTAGATGGCTTTAAAAAAGATTAAACAAATATATGGAGGATGGTATTACCAACACTATTAGCTATGTCAGCTATATTAAACCACAATTTTCTTTTTGTATTATTATTTACTATTTTTATTGATTTTCAAGTAAGGACAAATACATTAAACATACAGAATAAAAGAAAACAGCAATACAAATGTTCCCACAGCACCACCGTAAAAAACATGGGTGTTCGTATCTTCAAAAAACACTTAGTAAATATAGAAATCTTAACCAAATCTGTACTTTCTTATACAGAAAAAGGTGCAGGTAAAGTTAGAACCTCTGACCAAAAGGATTCCTGAGTCAGTGGAGGTCTAGGTTCGCCACGATTCATTTTAATAAATGAGAAAACCCACCAAATTCTGAGGCAGAACCATATCTTCAAGTAAGAAATACTCCAGGTAAATAACACTATCATTACCACCATGCCCTATTCATCAATTTTTAAAGGCATCCAGGTGTGTAGTGTTCTAAATAGCATACTGGATTAGCGAAAACCAGGCCTAATCCAGAACTTGAACAAGACTGAACATGCAACAAAATCAGTCAGCATGGATGAAAATAAATAAAAACTATTGCACTTTTCTAATCTTTACATATACCCAAATAGATTGACACATAGATAATTTTTGCCTATTTTTTTTTAATGAAGGTGGTTATGGAAAGAACTCTTTTCTGTCCTACTTTTTGTCCCAGTTATATTATTTTCCTGTGGAAAGAACGGTCTTGTTTTTTATATGTGCATAGATTTAGTAAATGGTAGGTGCTTTAAAATAGAAAAATAATAATAAACAGCAGCAATAACAACAACAATAAGTCATTATACAAGAAATATAGTGGAGGAAAGTTGTCCCTTTAGGAGGAGCCTAGAAAAGCATTTAAAATAATCTTAAAAAGGAAAACATGTTTCCTACTCTTTTAGCCAACTATGACCCAATTTGGATGAATTGATAAACCAGGGGTTCAACTTCTCATAAATGTTACCTTATCATTCTCACTGCCATGCTTTGTTGTTTGCATATGACTCTGGCTTGTCAGGGGAGAGACAAACTAGGGTTCATGGTTCACATGTAACACTAAACAAACACAGATGAATGGTGAGTAGTTTGTTCACCCACTGCCAAATCAGAAAGCTTTTTACAAGCACATTGCTCTTAAACAATAAACCAAAATTCCCCGGTAACCCTGGATTATAATTACGTCTGAACCAGGCCAATGCAAGGGAAATTTTGATTTTTTTAAAAAAATAAGAGATATACTGGCTAAGGAGCCAGTATGAGGCTTCAGTGTGGTCAAAATTGTTTGGGTTTTGTAAGCTCCCAAAACAGAAAAACAACCCCATATTACATTATGATAGAAAATGTATTGTTTTTATAGACCTCTTCCCAAAATGCTTGTATTTGAAGCTAATCCCAAAGTGGTGTATATGCCAAAGTGGTTTTATGAGAATCATATCACCAATAAGCATCAAATAATAAAAACATTCTACTGACAAGTGATTTTGTAACCCAAAACATTCTGTATAGTGTTTTTCTTTGATTAATCTGAGTTGAATACTTAAGGAAGATCCTTGTACAATTATTTTCCCACAATTAATGCCCTTCTTCAAAAAATAGGATGAATATTAAACACCAGAATCTTTGATTTAAGTCTGTAATGGAGCTGGGAATTGCACATGTCTTGGGCTAAACATTGATTAACACTTGGCATAACTGCATATATCACTCTTCAGGCACTGGTGAAAACATATTTTGGTTTCAGTTCAACAAATATAAGGTCTTGTGTATTCAAAAACAATGAAGAGTCTTGTGGCACTGTAAAGGATAACTGATCAAGGCAACTAAACACCAATTTAAGCCCAAGACTACTGCTCCCAGCTGGAATGAAAACCCCTAGCTGTTATCAACATATTGATGACACTATACAACAAATGTACCCAGTCCTACCCAGTAGCTTTTATAGATATTTAATGGTAATAATAATAATAATAATAATAATAATAATAATAATAATTTATTTATTTATTTATTTATTTGTTACCCGCCTCTTCCTCTCGATCGAGGTGGGGTACAACACAAATAAAAACACCATAAAATACCAGAAGTAATGCTACTTCCTGTAGGACACCAGAAGCAGAGGAAGCACAGACTTTCAATGTCAGGCAGAAAGAAGTCAATACATTTCAGAAACAACTCGTGTAGTTCTACCAGGTACAGTATGTGTCATCAAAATATATTGTTTTTTTCAGGTGAGAGGTCCAAAAATACAAGGAGTGTCTATTTGGTAACTGACTATTGTCCATCAGGACAAATAAAGCAATTTCAGGCCCAATACCCACCCAGACTGATACAGTCAAGGAGTGATGCTGTAAATTCCAACATGCTGAAGGTGATCCAAGGCAAACACAATACCTTACACCAAATGATATCTCTGGCTTGGACTCTATTTCAACTGTGGCCACTATATCAAATGGTATGCAAGAAATATTTTTGCAAAGCATCTCAAGAAACACATCACAGCAGGGTGCCAATGTGCCCCTCCAATTTCTAACACAAAATAATAATCTGTTCACCACCCGAAAAGTGTCTACCATTAAAACCTTTATATGAAAGGATCCAGTGATAACAAAGAAACTCTAAGAAAAAGTGCAATTGTATTTCAGGGCGAATATGGATAAAGATTATGTATGGAAAGCAGTAAAAATGGTACTGAGGGGTCATTTTATTAGTTCAGCTTCACATAAAAGTAGATTGCAGAGGGGAAATACAAACAGACTACTCAATGAATTGCAGCAGTTTGAAGAGGAGCGTAAAAGACTTAACCCTGAAAGAAATTGAGAACGAAAGCAGTTAGCTCAGAGAAAGTTAGAACTTTCCGAATGTATCAAGTGGGAAAATTGTTGCACTTTGTAGAGAAAATGTGTTTTGAAAAAGGCAACAAACCAGAGAGACTGTTAACCTCCATAACCACTCAGAAACAAAAGGATACACTGGTTCTACTTATTAAGAAGGATGATTGTATAATAACAAAAGTTCAAAAGGTACTATATATGTAGGAATTTGCAGAGATTTTTAAAAATTGTATACCTCACAAGAACCATAGATAGAGAAAAATTCAGAAGAGGACTTTACCATCAATGCATCAGAGAGGTAGCCAGATGGTCGGTCTATGGAGCTTTTACAAGAGATGGCAAAAGATTGTAATTCACCATTATAAGTTATATAATTTCTCTTTAACTTCAGGCAAGATTTCCAATCTTGGAAAGAAGTTCTTATGTCAGTGAACCTAATCAGTTTTTAAATCTTTTGCAAGAGTATATTCTTACAGATCAAAGAGCATTTATTCTTATCAGCACTCAACCATGGGCAGCAGACTGAGGTGAGCCATGAGCTGAGGTGAACCAGGAGCTGTAGGACAAAGCTAGCAACCAGAACTGAAGAGTGCATCAGGACCAAAGACTGAAGGACAAACCAGGAAACAGTGTTGAGGAGCAAGCCAGATGTCAGGACGGTAGGACAACCGAGGAATCAGGACTGAAGAGCAAATCAGTACAAATCCAATAATAATAAACAAAACAGCTACTTTAGGTAGAAAGACATCATGGGTGTGGGGGCTGTCCTTTGAAGACAATGTTAATAACTTGGAGAAGCTAAGTAAGGCAGAAGGGCTTGTGGACAAGATATTTGGGGACATGATAGCAACATCCCAATCCAGAGGTCACAGAGAATTTGAGTCTCAGGGAAGGAGGAAATCACTCAGAAGAAGAACATGATCCCTCAGAAGGGACTCATTCCTTGGAAGACTAACACATATCCTCTCATGCCAGAGAATATGCCTCTATGAAATGGGAGGCTTTTAGTAGTGGGAGATTCAATCATAAGAGACATTGGGCCCATTCAGAAGACACCTTAAACCATGGCTTTAACCATGGTGGTTAAGCCAGAAATCCAGGCCATGTTCAGAAGACCCCTGAAACCATGGTAAATAAGGATTTTTGCTTTATTCCCCATAGTTAAAGCTGTGGTTTAATGTGTCTTTTGAACACAGCCTAGCTTTCTGGCTTAACCACCGTGGTTAAAGCCATGGTTTAAGGTGTCTTCTGAATGGGGCCATAGATAGTTTGTGATGGACATGTAGACCACATAGTAACCTCTCTGCCTGGTGCAAGGTCTGTGGATATCATATGTCATCTAGATAGTCTGGTAGATAATGCTGGTGTGGAGTCTGTGGTCATGGTGCATGTCTATGATGATTTTTGATCATTTTCTATCCTGTATGCCAAGCATGACTTGCCAGCTGTGGCTGAATAGCAATACTTGAAATTGCAGCATTTGTTAGTGCCTAGGTTTTACCCAGCCACTTTGAGAGCCTCAGAGTCTCCATCATAATTGTAAGTACTTATTGAGGCTGGACAGGCAAAATGACCTACAATCCATGTCTATAAACACTTGTTATTGGTGTATAAATATAATATACAGGGATTTAAGCAGGAATGTAATAGGGAATTGAATTGTCCCATTTTACCTACTCAATGAATCACTACTTTGGCTTCTAGACCTGTTGCATCTATGGATCTGCAGCTGTGTCTTATTCTGCAAAAACATTTGTTTAGTGTCTGTTGTACACCACAATATCTCTTAATAAGGGATTGTCTAACATGGCTAATTGCTGACAATGCAATGCAGTTAATGTTTCTTTTAAGCATATGCTTTGGGGATGTCTAGTAGCTGCTTCTTTGAGGGAGGAGATTATTATATGGATAAATCTTATACTGGAATAGTCTTTAATATTTGCTGGTGTTCACACTCTTTTAAATGATTTACCTGCTTCATGGAAATTAACAAATGGTCAACATAAATAGATTCACCACACCCTTCTTGACAGCTAAAAGACTGATATTACTACATTTGAAGGATAAACACTGCAATTGATTGAGGACCTTAAAATGCTTTCAATATTTGTACCTGTAACATGTGGCATATAGACACCACCTAAGAATGCATACTTATTTGGATATTTGGTCCACTTTTGTTGAAGCCTATGTATATTGGTTGAAAGTTGCATTTTCACATATATGCATTTCATATATGTTCAATATGAATTCATGTATGTATAGTAAAAAAAAAAACTGGGGGAAGGGGGGAAATGTTGGTACCAATGGCATGGGAAATTGTAGTTGTGAGATCCTAAAGCCAGGTCCAACAATATAGATTTCTCTGAAATGATACCTGTTCCACACATAGGGCCAACTATAGAGGCAAACTGAGGAGTCTAAGGGCCTTGCTAGACGACGGGGTAGCCCGGTGTGAGCCCCAGGCCAGCCCCTGTGCATCCAGATGACGCACAGGGGATCCCAGGCTCAGGCAGGGGTAACCCTCCCTTGGCCCGAGATAACCAGCACCGTTTGTGGCCTGGTGTTTCCCGCAGTCTTGGCCTGAGCCCGAGACCGCGGGCATGTAGGCCATTCCGTTGCTTTTCCCGGCTACCACATTTACTCACAAGTAGCCGGGGAAAGTGGTGTGCAGCGCTTCACAGGAGCGCTGCGGCCATCGGGGCAGGTGGGGAGATGGGGGGGAAACAGAGCTGGGGGGTGATGTGGGAATTGGAGATTGCGGGCGGGCAGGCGGGGGGGATCGGAGATTGTGGGCAGGCAGGGGGATTGCGGCCAGGGGGGGAAATCGGGGGCGGGTGGGAGTGGGGAACCCTTTTTTAAAAAAAAAACAAAAAAAACCACCTACCTTTATCGTTGGTGCGCTCCTGTGCACATGGCCCCTTTAAGATATACAACAAAATGGCCGATGCAACGGGGCTTTCCTTTACCCTGTAACATCAATGTGTGGATAGGAGCGACAGCCCACGCTACTTCTAGCACAGGCTGGCCCCTCCACACACCCAGATTGTAAGGTAGGTCTAGCAAGGCCCTAATTGTGTGGATGAGAAGGTGGTATAGGGAAGAGGGATCGACTGGGGAATATTTAGGGCCTGTACAAACAGGACAGACTTCACTTGAACCAGAATGCAACCAGACTGGTGCTTAACATTAAAAAGCTGGCAGAGCAGCTTTTAAAATGAACTCCAGGCTAGGGTGACCATATGAAAAGGAGGACAGGGCTCCTGTATCTTTAACAGTAATGTAGAAAAGGGAATTTCAGCAGGTGTCAAATGAAGTGGGTGAAATTCCCTCTTCATCACAACAGTTAAAGCTACACTAGCTATAGTAGAGTGGCCAGATACAAAAGAGGGCAGGGCTTCTGCAGCTTTAACTGTGTTGATGAAGAGAGAATTTCACCCTCTTCAATTGACACCTGCTGAAATTCCCTTTTCTACATTACAGTTAAAGATACAGGAGCCCTGTCCTCCTTTTCATATGGTCACTCTACTCCAGGCAAGAGCAAGGAAGCATCCAGTTCAGACTGAATCATCCTTAGGGGATGAAGGTGAAAATGGGGATTGCAGGGAAATGGGGATTGCAGGGAAATAGGCCATTGTAGGAGTTTAATTTTGGTGTTGTTTCATTTCACATCCAAGAACATTTTACCCAAGCCCTGCTTTAGAAGTCCCTACAAACCTCACCCTACAGAAGAACCCTTAGTACTTCATTTTCTGAATTTCTTCTTCAAATACCATAGTCACATTATAGATAAAAGCATTAAACGTTTATTTAAAAGAGATTAAGGGGGAAGTATAGATACAATGATACTTTGTAACAATGTTTAGAATAGGACTAAGAAACAAGGCATGCATTATCCATTAAAACCATTTCCATAGGGTAGCCATTTTAGTCTAACTCAGCAAAAGTAACAAAGACTCTTGTGGCACCTTAAAAACTAACAAATGTATTCTGACATAATTTTTTGTGGGCTATATTGCATTTATAGTGCACAAAGTTTATGGCAGAATAAATTTGTTAGTCTTTACAGTGCCACAAGACTGTTTGTTGTTTCTACACACTACATCCTACTATAGCTTTGAGAGGTAACCCCCTGCTGAAGTCAAGATATATTATGTCCACAGCATTCCCACAGTCCACAAGGGAGGTTATCTGATCAAAGAATGAGATCATATTAGTCTGGCAGGATTTGTTCCTGACAAATCAATGCTGGCTTCTAGTAATCACTGCATTGTTTTCAAGGTGCTTACAGATTGACTGGTTCTGGAACTGCTTCAAAACAAAAGATACTATAAGTAAAATCAGTGATCATTCTGCTGTATTGCATAGTGCTCTGCCACTGCTCACGTGGTTTTCCAAACTTTGGCTTCTGCAAATGTAGCACAGTGGCTGAGAGATAAAAGTTTCAGCGATGTCATTCTCGATGGTCATCACACCTGCACCAGGCCCCGTATATCCTCTGGGTGGCTGTGCTAAATTGACTATGGTGGGCGCACCAAAGGCATTCCTTGCATAGGGTTGGCCCTGTAGGGACAGATTATCTTATTCTATCAAAGTGATGGTAGAACCAATTCTGCCCCCCAAATGGTACAATTTGCCTTGTCTGTTCTCTCCCTTCCAAGTATTCTGTGAGGTGCATGTAGAGAGATACACAGGTCTCTATACACAGTTCTGACTTACTCCTAGTTTATATTTCAAAAAGAGAACATGTATTTCTCATTTTCTGCATTGTGTCACAGAGGGCCTTTCTGTAACTTGAAACCATACCATTTTGACCTATTTTCAATCTTATTCATTGTCTACAATTCCTGTTCATTTGTCCTGATAAAGGCAAACTAGCTGAACCTAGTTTCTCACTTGCTCTGTAACATTTCCAGTTTAATATTATACATACATCCACTCCTGTCTAGAGGAGCATTTCTACACAAGCCTTTTATTGTGCTCTCATGATCTGTCAGTCATGTTTTTTACACAACGTCATCAACCTCCAGGGCCCCTTAATTCTCTACAAGGAAAACGCGATTAGAGACTTCAACATGAAATAACTTTCCAGTGAAATTTTGGACTCACGCTATATTGGATCGCCATCTAGTGGCTAAATAATGAAACATATAGCACTTGCCCAGAAACAAAACAAAACAGATGAAACCACATGAAAAGTAAGCGGTCTTAATCCCATGAAGAATCCAGAAGCAAAAGCCCCGGTAAAAGTGCAGGATTTTAGCCTGGTGTAGAAATGCTTGAGATCTCTTCCTGAGCACAATGGAGAACCATCACATATGTGAAATTGCTGTTTTGCATATGTGAATATACATGAAATCCTACTATATCCCAAAAAAAATCAGGTAGATTTACTGATTTGCCTTCTATAAACATGACATAAGCAGTATGTCTTTCTGGAAAAACAAGGCTTCACATTCCACTCCATTTCAGCAGCAGATTCTTCTAGTTTCTGCTGATGTAGTATGAAACAGAATCTAAAATGAGAAAGTCAATGGTTACATCCAAACACCAGTTTAAAAGTAATTTTACATATAGAGTTGGATCCATGCTTATCCATATTTAGAGTAGACTCATTGATTTCAATGGGTCTGCTCGAAGTATGACTAAGTCTAGATTCAACCCACTGTTGTTTAGTCAACAAAACTAGCTTCTTAGCATCACAAATTTTGAAAAGCGGTAATTTTCCATACAGGTATATAGCAGTTCTCCCCAGAGATGGATATTGGTTCACTCAATACATAGCATGGAGTTTGCAGTCTCCTTTCCAAGAATGTTATGAAAGAACAGGGCACCTATCAGTATCTGATACAGAATAGTAGCCACCACATCCAAGCTGACTTTTCAAAATATAGCCCAAAGTGCTTTGTACAGCACAACTCAAGCTCTTGACTAAAACTTATTCAATATTTTGCAACACAGGTAGCTGCATTCAGAATTAAGTATAGACTATTGTATGATTTTTAAAAAGCATGTCATAGGGTTTTTTCTATTAGGTTACTTAGAGACAGGTACTTCTTAATGTGACACCATAAAATTATGGCTCTTTTGAAACATGGCTGCGGACAAGATTGAAAGTATAAATAGAACTTAAAAGAAAGATAAGCTACTTAAATCTTAAAAGGGAAGCTAGAAAAACTAATGGTATTTTTCTCAGGTATCATATTTCAAAGAAGAACACTTTGCAGAATAAAGATCCCATTAGTTTAACTCATGACAGTTTTATTCTCATACCCACAAATCATTTCATTGTTATATTCTTAAATTGTAGTAACTGCTGCCACCTATAGGATTTGAACAATAGTGGCCATCATTTTACTCAGCAGTTCCCTCTATTGGGGACGTAAGTGTGCTGAATGTGCAGGCACTTTTCTTAACAGCAGGTGTCTCCACATTGGCTGCCGATTTCCCTCAAACACATTAGTTTAAAAGCTTTTTCGTGTCTTGTAAAACAAACTCCAACTTATGCCCAGAGGTAAAGTAGGAAGGCTGGCCTGGGAAAAAACATAGCAGGCCTTGAACTCTGCTAATTCAGTTCAATAAATGCAATTCCGCAGAAGAGCAAAGATTTCCCCATTTGCTGAGAGAATTTCATCTCATAACAATGTTATTTGGAAAATTCTTTAATTAGAAGGGATATTCTTCTGAGGGGATATAACTGAAAGGAAAATATGGAAATAGAAAATGAGATCAACATAACCTGTTCAAGTTAAACTAAGCAATCATAAATTAGCTTAAAACCTGAATAGGAATGTAAACTTAAAATGAAAATCCTTGTAAAGTTTTCAAAACATCTACAAGTAAACAAGAAACACTGTGTGAAATCCTATGCAGATTTACTTGGAAGTGAAGTCTCCCTGAATTCCATTGAATTTATTTCCAAGTAGTTACAGTTGGTTAGGAAGTTATCAGCAAAACGGCTGGCTATGTATCAAGAATTGCTGTTACTTTTCATAACAACTTCCCAAATCAGAATGCCAATAACATAAAGTGCAGGTATATTTAATTACTTTTGTCAGTTGTTTGTGTTTCTTTTCCTAAAGAAGAATCCTATTTGAGCTAACAGTACATTTTTCTAAGTGAAAGAAACAAATAAGCAACACAGCTTTCTTTAGTCACCTCTTTGACAGCATATTGCAAAATTTTCTGGCACAATCCCTGTTGCATTTTATTATGATGCCATTGATTAAGTTTATCTAAATACTCCCTTCATTATTGCTCTATACGTGAGAGCTCATGGATCTTTGCAAATGCTGCAGAGAAAGGCGCTAAAACAAAGTGCAGATTTACAGGGCTTTAATGTATTTGTAAGCCAAGGTAAAGTAGTCTTCTGCCATAGAGAATCTCATAACAGAAGCCCATTTAGCTAGAGTCAAGTAGCAGTCTTATTATCAAAATAAATAAAAGCTATGCTGTGAACTGGGACTTCAGTTCAACAGCAGCATGCATCAAACACCATTTTTCAATTCTCCATCCATGATTATAGCAACACATTAAGGAAAAAATACAGAAATAAAAAGCAAATGAGGTAAAATAAAACAACTAAAATCTCTGGTTATACAAATCATAGAAACACAGTGGTGTTTGGATAAACATTCTAATTAAACAAACAAAAGGAAGGAAGCCAATACAAAAAAAAATTGCAACAGGCTCTTCTACATTTTGGTTTCATGTATTTAGCATCGTGGTGTTACCACTAGAGCTCACGACACATTGTCTCATGTTATCTTGCAACCACTTTGCGAGCCTAGGCAGACTGCTACTAACAGGTTCAAAGACAACTAGTGAATATTCAGGGATTTGAACTCGGGCCTCTCGCATCCAAAGCAGAGTGGAGTGGACAGATGCAAAAAGAGGGCAGAGCTCCTTGTACTTTTAGCACTTGTGTAGAAGACGGATTTTTAGTGCATGTAGCTTGCGTAACAAGCTGCACCTGCTGAAATTCCCTAAAGGTGCAAGAAGCCCTGTCCTCTTTTGCATATGGCCACCTTAAGGTCATCTACAGTACACAAGCTCTCACAGCCACTTCACCATTTATTATGTAGTGTCAATACACAGTTATTTGTTGTGGTAATCACAAACTTTAAACAGCAGATGTGCATCCCCGGATCTACACTAAGGAACATGATGCGCTGCAGCTCAGTAGCACACATCCTCTAGATGTTCACACCTCCCCTTAATACTTTTATGTTTTTACTAAAGTAAACGCTGCTGGGAAAACACTGGTGTAACCTGTGCCATCCCACAGCTGTCTCCATCCATCTATCCCATTGGTTGGCAGCAATTGCAAAATAAGCAGTTCACACTCAAGAGTTACATATTTACAGCCTAATACTATGCATATTATGATCCAGAGAGCTTCGGCTATTGGGCGGTATAAAAATGTAATAAATAAATAAATAAATAAATATTTACTAAAAAGCACAATTATTGTCAATAATGGTGTGAATGCATGGGACTAGTGCTAGACACACACATGTTTTTCCAGACGTGTTTGCTGACTAGGAAATAAGCCCAACTGAACTCAGTGAAACATACATGGGCATAAAAGATATAAAGACAGGGCAATCGATGCTCATCTAGGCAAATATTCCTGCTTGAAATGTTCCAGGCAGAATCAAGATGAGCACAGTCCACCATGGGCAGGCCCTTTGCCTTGATTCTGGCCACAACTCTGCTTGCATTCACCCAACCCTCCTCCAATTATTATCCTTCTCCCTTCCCCAACTTCATCTTGGGAAAGGAGGAGCGTGGAGCAGACAGCAAAACGCTCCTGCAAGAATGGGAGCAGTCCACCTGGCTGCTCCTGCGGGAAATAACACTGCCTGTCTTATCTCACAAGGTGTGATGAGACTTGTTATCCAGCCCCATCATCTCCTGCAGGAAAAGACGCAATGACTGGTTTGCATGTCACCACAGCTATGGTAGGTTGTCGTGTCATCTGAATTTGGCATGTTCTCCACAGGGTAGCTTAATTTTTGCGAACAAGCCATGCTGAGTAACCACGGCTTGTTGTAAGGTCGTTCATACCATAGAATCATAGAGTAGTAGAGTTGGAAGGGGCCTATACGGCCATCGAGTCCAACTCCCCGCTCAGTGCAGGAATCCACCCTAAAGCATACCTGACAGATGGTTGTCCAGCTCCCTCTTGAAGGCCTTTAGTGTGGGAGAGCCCACAACCTCCCTAGGTAACTGGTTCCATTGTCGTACTGCTCTAACAGTCAGGAAATTTTTCCTGATGTCCAGCCGGAATCTGGCTTCCTGTAACTTGAGCCCATTATTCCGTTTCCTGCACTCTGGGATGATCGAGAAGAGATCCTGGCCCTCCTCTGTGTGACCCATGGAGGGCATTGTGACATCAGCACCCAGGAGAACACTTTTTATTGTGGGTTACCGGCAATGGGCTACGGAGCCAATCAGCAAGATCAGCAAAGAAGCCCATTATGCTGTTCGTGATCTTGCCAGTGCCACCTCTAGCACCCCTCACCAGTGACTGCTCCTTCACTGACCATCACCATCTTTTTTTTTAATTTTTCAAGGTTTTGGGTGTAAGCAAATAGGGCCTTTTTATTTTATTCTTATATTTCTCCCCCCATTCCTTTCACAAGTGTGCAAGAGCACCCTTTCGTTTGTCTGAAATGTGCAGCCTTGCCTTCTCAGTTTCCTTGCATATTTCAGCTGTCAAAGGAAGTGTCAAAGTGAGAGGAGGTGCACCAAAAGGGGAGAGCAATGTCTCCTATTTGGTAATGTAATCTCCTCACTTTTATGTGTTGAACTTACAGTTCTCAGTGTCCTCCACCTTTTGACACTTCCCGGAGTCTCCAGCAAGTCCAGAAAGAAGAGATATTGGCTCCCCACACACACACTTTAGGTGCATCTACTTCTCTCATTTCAGCATTCCCTTTGACAGCTGAACCATGCAAGGAAATTGACAAGGAAGGGCTACACATATCAGACAGACAAACGTGCGTTCCTGCGCACTTGAGAAAGAACAGGGTTTTTGTTTTGTTTTTAAATGGCCCCATTTGTGTACACCAAAAACATAGGGGGAAAATAAATAAAAAGCCAGGGAATGAAAATGGGCAGTGAACAGAGAACGAGGAGACAAGTTGGGTTCTCCTGCAATGGCAGCTGGGACACGTGCCAGAGCCAGCTGGAGAATTGAGGGGGAAGGAGGGGGGAAACAAGACACGGCATGCCCATTTGTTGGTCAGATGTACCACGGGCTCTTTTGAGAATAATCAACCCACTACAGCTTATTCTCAGGGTGGCTTAGCTTGACATGCAAAAACACCCTCAAAGAGTTCCCGCCAGAAGAAAGACCAGATAGGCTTTTCCCACCATTGCTGGACTGTCCCTCCCACAGCAAATACCCACTCCCACTCATCCCAAAATGGGTCTTTTTTTAATCTTTGAGGAAGGGGAAAGTGGTAGCAGGCAGAGAAGGTCTTGCACTGAGCCCTTCGAGTGTTAAGTTGAATTCTTAGAGAATCCCCTGGGGGCATTCCGAATGTTCAAAGGGCCCAATGTATTTTCAGGGGAAGCACAAGGCTGCTTTCCTGTTTCCAAAGAGATAACACAATTTAACAACAATTGCCTTATGATTCATTCTTAAGGTACAGTGAATGACAAATTTTTACAAATGTCTCACAATTTACTGAAAAAATGCATTAAAGATATGAACAATAAGAAAAACAATTATCAACTGCTTATGATTACAAATGGCACAAAGTATGTCAGTAATAGGCAAATTAAGGATGTTTGCTGCACTGAAGACTTTGATTATATGCACCCTTACTTGGACATAAACCCATTGTATTCAGTGTGACACCTGAGCATCCTATTAAAAAAAACATTTTCCTCAACCTGGTGCACTTTAGATGTTTTGGGTTGCAATTGCTTTCAGGCCCAGGCAGCAAAGTCAATGGTCAGGAAAGTTGGAAAGTGTAGTCCAAACATCTAGGGGGGACCAGGTTGGCCAAGGCTGCTATAACCAATCCCATACAGACTTATCTAAGGGTAAACACAAGAGATATACATATGGCCCTTTGTTATTATCATTTAAATGAACTTTGAAAACTTTTCTGTTCTGTTTGAAGACAGAGGTGCTATGGGATGGGTTGGGAAGTCAGGCAGTACAGACAGAGGTCTGCAAATTGTTTTAGATTAGGTTGTATTCCCCCTGAAAGACCTAGTTTTCAGCTATCTATGAAAGTACTGGTACCAAGGAGAATCTTTTATAATTTTAGTCTGGTTCACCAGCCGCTATCCCTCTCTGGCGAAAAGGACCTTGTCTCAATTACACAAGTCCCAGTTACATCCAGACTAGAGTAATGTAATGTGTTCTACATAGGGCTAACTTAAATAATAGTTCAGAAACTTTAAGTGGTACTGATTGCAGCTTCCCAGATGCTTGCTGAGATCAGATGTTCAAAACATATTTTGGACCAGTTGCATAGGCTGCCATTTCATTTTTGGGCCAGATTTAAAGTGTTGGTATTGACTTCTAAAGCCCTAAACATGGCTTGGGATCAAGTTATTTGAAGGAAACCTACACCTATACAAACCTCCATGGCCTTAAGATCAGCTGGCAGGCCCACAATCAAGAGCTATTTAGATTGGTGGGCACCGTAGACAGGGCTTTTTTCAAAGGTGGTTGCCTTGCACCTTTGAAAGTCCCTCTGAGATATATATGTATGACCCGCTTTTGAAATTATTTTCTCTGTTGTTGCAACTTGCTACTGAGAACAAAGAAACCATAAAGTCATCTGGGAATATCTCAACTGATTCTACTGTAAACATAACCTTTGAACTGGGAATGTGTAACCTCAATTCAATTATTTCTGTTGTCATTTCCATTTTTTCCAGCTCAGAGCCACAGAGTTCCATAGGAAATGTCTCTGCCATTTTGAATTTTGGTCAATCCCATTTGCACTTCCATCATTCTTGCTTCATTTATAACCCATGAATATATATATATATATATATATATATATATATATATATATGCGCTCACGGATGCATTTCTAATGGCTGGATCCTGAAATGTCTATTGTTTCCTAGCTGAACAAAAATATGGATGTGTAGCCACATGTTTGAAGCCACAACTTAGTACTATGCTACATGACTTCCTTCATTGTGATAGTGAGTGGTATAGAAGCTACAAAACTAATTTCTGCCAAGAGGGAAAAAAACCATTTTTTTTACTATGGTAGGGTTGGGATCCTACATCTCAAAAGGTAGTTCGCATGATATTGTGCAACAGCTACATTTTAGTAAAAATTACCAAAATAATCCCTTTCCTCACTTCCAGTTTGATATCTGCTTCCCGGAAATAAAAATTCATTGCATTATCCATTCGGAGTTTCATCCTATAAAAATGGCATGTCTTTTTTAAGAAGGTCGTGTAATTAAATGATGTAGATATGGTTATTTAATTTATTTACAATGTTAGGTCATCACTAATAATCTAATGTTATTAAGAAGCCCTGGAACTTTAAAAAAAATGCAAATCAATTATTGTTAATCTCTTCCATTTTATTATAATTGAGGCATTATATACACGGTTTTAAAAAGTGAAATATGCTATTGCTCTACCACTGAAAATTAACAGAGGACTAAATCTATTGAAAATACACATTATTAACATGACCACCTCCTAATGTAGGTCTCTTCAAATGATATTATCATATGAAAAGCTATACAAGGACCACCTATTGGCTAAATTGAGGATCATTTGCATTTCCAAGATTCTTGACCTACAATGATTTATTAAAAATCTCTACTTCAGTTTTACAACAACATACTTTAAATTTTTTTTACAGTGTCTTCATTTGAAAGCATTCAGTATAAACAGCTTAAAAACTATAATTTTCTTTGTAGGTATAATGTTAAATTACAATGTCTACTCAAGAACTACAGAACTACAGTGGTACCCTAAGGACAGAATGCATTTCAAATATTTTTAAATGTATCGAGAAGTCTTTTCTTTTATTTTTTTTACTTTTGAACTACAATGCAATGTAAGCGTATACGCTTTTTTATTTATTAAGTCCTATTTTAAACACAAATAAGGTACCAGAGCTTGCATTTCAATGAATCCTGTCCTCCCACACACATATTTCCCCTAAGAGAAATATACTGAAATACTTAGCCATAAATAATAACTAAACCCCTTTGATTTGTTAGAAAATATAAATGTTTTTAGTGTTTTTTTTGGTTTTTTTTAAGAAATGGAAAGAAAGAAAGGACAGAAATTCACTTTCAAAGAGCACTGATATTAACTACTGATCAAACACAATACTGGATAGCTCTGCAATTGAGCCCAAAGAGCTAAATGCCTTGGCTGGAAACTCAAACAAAAATAAAATAGTAAATCATGGCCTTTTCTGCTCTTGGATTTCCAGCACAATTCCACAGCATGTCTGCACTGTAAGTCAGCTGATTTCTCTTAGGTGCTGAGCTGGTTCATCCAATAGAAAGATGATGGGAAACTGGTTGTCGGCTCTCAAATTGAAATAACTGGAATTGCATCCCATCCCCACATAGAGACTTTTCACCTACACTGAAAGACCTACACTGACTTCCAGTCTGTTTCTAGGTACAATTCAAAGTGCTGGTTTTTCTGAAAGAGCACTTCCTACCATATGAACCTCCCTGTAGGTTGCAGTCATCTCCTAAAGTGTTTTTATGTGAACCACCCAGAGAGCTTCGGCTATGGGGCGGTATACAAATGCAATAAATAATAATAATAATAATAATAATAATAATAATAATAATAATAATAATAATAATAATAATAATAATAAATAAAGCCATGTTGTATGCCCCATCATCAAAAGAGGTTTGTTGGAGGAGAACCTTGCTTTGGGGGTGGGGAGCTTTCTGTGACAACACTACCATTATGGAATTAACTTCCAAGTGATTTAGATTAGCCCTATTTCTAATTACCTTAAGGTGGGCAGCGAAAAGATTAATGGTTTTTAATTTGAGATAGGAGGTTTTAACTCCTTTCTTATTAGTTTTAATAATCTTTTTTTTTAAAAAAAATCTACTATTGTTTAAACTGGTTTTGTGTTATTTTGTTTTGTAAACCACTGTGGGAGTTGTTACGGCTGAAAAGTGGTCTAGAAATGTGTTGTTGTTGTTTTTAAATAAATAAATAATTTCTGAAAGGCCAGAAGGTATCCTTCTGTAAGTGGATACCTTTCAAACATGCTCCCTTACTCAAAATATCACCTGAGGCCTTCTCTACCTTGTCCTACTTTCAGAGGTTAAGCAGACGATACTCAGAGATGGGGACTTTTCTGCGGAAGCTCCCCATCTCTGGAACACCCTCTCCAAAAATGCCTGCCTGGTACCTACAATTTTATCCTTTCAACACCAGGTAAAAATTATTTTAATTTCCCAACTCTCTTCATGGTATTATCTTCTGCTAACCATATTGTTCCTTTGTGTGTGTGTGTTATGCTGTTTCTTGACTGTGTTTGTTGTTTTGATGTTGTGGTTTTAAATTTCGTTATTGTAAGCCACCTTGAATACATATGGTGGAAAGGTGTGTTAAAAATATTTTAATTAAATAAATAAAATACCTATCGTACTGCATTCCTAGGGATTGTTTCCATGTTTTAATTCTCCAATGAAAATCACACATTTGCATGGAATCCAAAGAGACCCTTGTGCGCATGTGCATTTAAAGCATTTCTTCACATTCACAAAGGGTTTGCCATTTTATCTCTTCTGGTCACTGCTCCTATGCGTCATGGAATGCCATTCTTGTGTACGGCCTTTCTGGTGCATTAGGAGCTGCAAAAGAAATCCCCTATGCATATGCACAACACCAGATCATCAACTGTTGTTAGAAAAATCTTGCTTCTTTATATTTATTGCCCATAACAACGAGTATTGGCCGGAGTTTAGGCAAAACTCTACCAATCTGACCTTTTTGTCTTCGAAAGAATAGACAAGTATGATACTCCTGACATCTAATATTCTAAATTTCTGCTCAAATTCCCTTTCTGCAGCAGGGGATGTGGAAACAGCAACATTTGCCCTTTTGCAGTCTGAGGCAATTTACAGTGACATAACACCAGACTACACCAAACCCCACATGCTCCTAGTCTGGAAGAGAATGAATAGCTTTAGGGCATATATGTGTTGTGTTATAGACATAGCAGGCTTTGTTTCCTTTACACAAATGCCAGTAACTGATACTCACCTGTGGTCAACATCTTGTGCAATAATGCTCACATTGTGTCCCAGATTCCAATTCCCATTATATCCATTATGGAGATTTCATAAGACTATATGACATAAGCAAGGATTACAATCTACGGTGGATTCAAACAAATTATTTTTTCTCAAGTGCATTGGCTATTTGAATCACCTTCTAGTGATAATCAAATTGAACTATTTCAGCTGAAAGAGTTCAAAACTCATGGGGCAAGTTAGATTTTCCAAGCCTGTTCAACAATCATCAGCTATAGAGTCGATTGTGTTTCAACCTGAATAGGAGAACAATGAGAGGTTATATTAGGCTCTCTCCGTCTGATCACCACCCAAGGTATCTGTGCCTTTGTTTTAAGGTTGCCACTTCCCACTGGAATTGATTTACATGATCAGTTGCCACCTCTCATTCTGTTAGATATTTTATTTTACTTTTATTTGTGGTTTTATCTTATCCAACATATGCATTCACTTGAAGCCAGTTAAAAGCAAGGGAATTCGTCCATTAATACTGTGAGGCTAGTTCCTAGGCTCTGGTTTTTATCTTAGAAAGCTTAAAGCCTTTTAAAAAATTTAAAAAAGAACACTGTGGCTGCATTTGGATGTCACGTTAAATCATGGTGGGTTAACAAGCTACTCACAGTAGCTTGTTTCGAAAATAAGCTACTGTTACCCCTCACACAACCGGACAAATAAACTACTGTGCATAGTTTATTAAGCTTCTGTGCATAATCTGAGTCATCCCCATGCCTTCTCTCCTGCTGCAGTGACGCTGTTTCATCCATTGACAATATTGCAGCAGCCTGTTTTAACCTTCCACACTATACCAATGAGAGGGGGGAGGTATGGGGTAAAGTACAGGGGCTTAATTCAGCACTTCTAGCACCACCCTGACAAGTGGGTGGTAGCATTAAAGCACTGTCCCCTAGTTAGGAGGCACTTGATGCACCATTAAAACCCTGTGTGATTACACATAAAGGAGCAAAAACTCCAGCTGCACCAAAAAGGGGATGGCTTAAGTAAACCCTTGGAAGTTTGCACGATTGGGGCCAAACTTCATACACAGCCCTCATAGTCAGGAGGCACCTGATGCACCACTGAAACCCTGCATGCTGACAAAGCCACATCAGCAAAAGCACCTTTTTTGGCAAAAAGAGGGGAACAACTTTAACTCCACGCAAGTATGCAGGACCAGAACAAAACTTCAGAAACAGCATCCCCTGGCAGGGATGAACACAAGGCAAAATAACAACCCTGACCAAGATGTAATTTGACAGAGCACACCGCTCGAAGAAGATTAGGGTAGGGCGGGCTGTGAGCACAGTCTGTTGCTAGACAGGTCATGGAACAGATCTTCTGGCTGGAGGAGAGGGATGGCAGCAGTTTTGACCAAGTGACTCTGTCGGTGACCAAAATAACCCACTGTGACCATCACATGACACAATAACCCATAATGGGTTAAGTAAGCCATTATGGCTTATTTGATCCATTGTGGGTTATCATGACATTTGAACCCAGTCTAGAAATCATAAGTCCTAGCAAACAGGAAATGACCATAGTTGCTAACTCACACTGGTATTCCCTGATGAAGAAATCTGTGGCAATGTTGATTGTTGACTTTGTGACAACTTAGTAATAATCCCCACAGGAGAAAGGGGAATACATATTAATTTCATTGGAGCTCATGAGAATTTTACATTTATTGATACTTTTAAAAAGCTAGGATTGGGGCTGTAATAAAAACTATTTTAGGGACACAAAATCCATATTTTATTCAGCACCTAATATCAGGTACCAGGATTTCAACTATGCGTATCATTCTTTTCTTAACTACGGAGCTCATAGAGTTGTGTGACTTTTAGAATACACTTGCAAATAGTCACGGGCTTGCTTTGTGAACAACAAACCCCTATACTTGCAAGGTTTCTTTATTCACTTCCTTTGAAAGAGCAGTGCAGCACACACAAAAGGGCAGGGCACATGGAACTAACTACTCCATTGAAATAAATGAGGAAGTCCATGCACACAGAAACTCCATGTGTGCACTGGAATGTCTGAAGAGCACTTAACCAAGGGCCATGCACATAACTTCAAAATCCATGTAGCTCTGGATATATCTAATGAGTAGGTATACATAAAGCACAACAAAAGGATTAAACCTGAGTGCATAGAAGTGTCAAGGCAATACCCAGAAGTCCATTTCAGAGCCTTATATGATGATGTATTTTTCTAAGCTGACTTCATATCATATTACTTTTCATTTTCCTATTATAGTTTTGTACTCTCAAGGCCATTAAATAACCTTAGTAGCTACATATAGCATTTAATTCCAGTTGAGATGACATGGTAGATCTCTCAATTATGCATTATTCTGCTAGAACAATTTATTTACATTTTTATGAAACCCATTTTGCAATGATTCAATATTTGGGAACATCAGGAGAATATTCAGCAGCATCAAGCATTACAGGGTTGACCGTTTGTTGCTTTTTGCATGCTAATTATGTTCTGCAAAATCAAAATACTTCTAATAAGCAAAATGTATTATTTCTTCTCTTATCCATCCTCATCACAAACATTCTAAGCAGTATTAGTCTTGCACACTGAATTACTGCTTGTTAACTACTGTTGCCAACCATTGGGGTACATCTGCCTTACTATATCAGTTTGACCCAGCTTCCAGTGCTTAATGGTCCTCTAGGCTAAAAGCGAAAGCTGATCCATCAGGCTTACATTAGCATAGAATAACACTCGATGCTTATTGATGTGCATGCAGTGTAACTACCACCCCCGGCACCCAGCTCAGTCCATTATTTTCATTTTATCTCAAATCATTTGTATGGTTGTCTGCCCCAGTTAAAGCTATGGCAAGACTGGTACTTAAATGAATTTGTGAGAAAGGAGACAAATGCCCCCTGAACTTCAAGCACTTTTCTATCATAGCTTGCTAACATAAAATATACTAGTACTGTGTTAGGTCCACTTAGCAAGAATGTCTACAATGGCTGTAAGTAGAGGTAGGGAGGGGGGAAATCACTTAGGGCTCCTTTAGTTTATTTATTTATTTATTTATTTATTTAGCATATAAGATCTTAAGAATGCTGTTTATATTTCTCTTTAAAATTAATTCATAAGAGCAACAACAAAAAACTCCATGTCTTAACAACAGTAATCCTATTTCACCAAACACCTAAGACAAAAAAATAATGTTCCTAGAATTATTACTCATCTTGAATTATTTCTCATCAATGCATTATCAAAGGAAAGAGCATCCAAGCTGCTTATTCGTTAAGATGCCTTGTCACCTGTCCCAGCATACACCCACACCAGCACTGCTCCTCAAAGGAATAGGGACTTTGTCCAGAAGAGCTGGTGTCCCTGTGCTAACAGATGCTGCCTCCCTGGTAAACGGTGCACTGTAGCTTTCGAGTGCTAGCGCAAGGAGCAGAGATGTCCCTCTGAGTGTTATCACTGACCAGCTGCCACTGTGCAGAATCCCACTGATATCATCAAACTGTTATCATTAAACTGTTCAAAATGTATTTTAGTATTTCTGCCATAGAAAAGGGAAACTTTATAGGATAAACACAATTAAAAAACAGGCTTAGAGTGGTTTAGATCATATGGTCCAACACCACTTCTAATTTCACAACATAATTTTTAATCTTTTTTCTTTCTTTTTTTTGCTCATGCATGCTTTGTTTTCCTGATTTTATTTCTCTCTTTAATAATTTCCTAGTTCATTTATATAATAATAAACATTTGTTTCATTGCCTGATAATACTTGCCTCAGCAGGTGCTTTTGTCAAGCATAACCTAACTCTATGATTCTTTGCAATAAATTACACACACACACACACACCTTGTTAAGCTTTTTAACAAAACAACTCTCTTTTGCTTTAGTCTTCTGGAACTACAGCTCTCCTTTTGTTCTAATAACTACAAAAGCCCAGTCAAGCAATAGTGTTATGCAATAGATTGGTACCAGCTAAGCATGCTGTAGGGCAAAGTGACAGCAGCATCTCTCTCTCTCTCTCTTTCTCTCTCTCTCTCTCTCCTATTCCTGCTAGCTGAACTTTCAAGTGGTTGTTGGTATTTGATCTTCAGAAAGACAGAGAGAACTACATGCCCATCATATTGCTTTGTGCTACAACTAGAAGGGATGCTTAAAAGAATTATTGGAAAGCTATTTCAAAGAAGAAGTTTTTAAAAAAGCAAGACAGAGGTGTGAACAGACGCAATCATTCAAGAGTGGAGGCAAAGCAACTGTTCTGGAGAAAAAAGAATCATGGTCCAAAAGCATTGTGCAGACCTCTACAAAACATGCTGCCAACATGCCTTTCTAAAAACAGTTTTCTGATGAACAAATACAATTGATTTGAGGGATTTCCCCTTGTTAGTTTTTAAGTTACACTTCAGCATTATTTTAAACCACGTTTCACTCAGCTGCCTAGAAAGACACAAAGGATATTTCATGACCATGGTCATGAAAGCTGTCTGCCATGATCATGACAGACATCTCCTCAGCAGGAACTTACCACATTTTAGACATTTCATGCTTCCATATTATAAAACAGAGGTATTTTTGCTAAAGCTCAGGGCAGCATTCATAAGCAGAAGCACGCTTGAAATATTTTTAAAGCATATTACACACAATAACTGTACATGGAACTCAAATCTCTCTCTTGTTGAATAGCAGACCAGCATTTTACCTGTGAGGTAGTTGAGTCAGGTACCTCTCATTTTCCATTGACACTTAGGCCTAGTCTATACCAAGCAGGATACTGCACTATAAAAGTGGTATATAAAAGGCAGGAGCCACAGTACTGCTTTATTGCTGACAACTGTTGGGGCCCATGGACACATACCATATATATCGCTTTCATAGTGCAATATCCTGCTTGGTGTAGATTAGGCCTTAATGCCTACTAGCCAAGCCCACAGTTCTAAAACCAGAAGCGAAGCCTTTTATAGATAGCTGAAACAGCCTACCAGTAGTAAGATCTGAGGACCATAAACCACAAGGTACTAAACGAAGTCCAACCTAAAAGCTATTCATGAGTCATTCCCTTCTGGCACTTCATGGTGCCTGAAATCTCCATCAATAAACATGGAGAAACTGCACTACTAAATATAGGGAAATATTCTTGGTGAAAAAATCAAGAAAAATCACCTTCATCCCAACCTTATCTGCCATGTGAACAGAGAAATAGCACCATCCAGAGAATGTATAAGTATAATACAGAGGTTTGTGAAGCTTAAAACTGTGTAGAGTCACACAAAGGGGGCTTGACTGAATTAGGATAGTCACCCCACTCTTCTCCATTTGGGTTATTATTTCCTATGCAGTGTTGAAAGATGTTTGGACATGTAGCCATGAGACCATGCCCTTATAATTCTGGTCTCTAGTCATCCAATATATATCTCAACTAAGGCCATAGCTAGACCTAAGGTTTATCCCTGGATCATCCAGGGGTCAAACCTGTTCATCTAGGTGACACACAGGGGATCCAGTGCTCAGGCAGGGGTGAACCCTGGATGATCCCAGGATAAACCTTAGGCCTAGCTGTGGCCTAAGTCAAAAATAATACTTCTTTTTAAACAGTAATTCAATTCAGGGACCAACCCCATTTATCCCATAAAAACAATTGAGACATCCAAGATTTTAGTGTAGTTGTGACTCATATATCTCCCAAATACGTATCAACTGTATATTTTTTCGTCACCTCATTTCACTTTCAAATGGATACTTGATCCCTCCAATTTGCTATTACAAGAAATGATGGGTTTGTATCACACATCACATGATGGCCAACCATCTGAATGCATAAACACAACTGCCATATTGTTCCAGGAAGACTATGGGAAGTGGGAATATAATTCTCCTATACAAATTCACAAACTTTTTTGGACTTTATTTTTGTGTCTTCTGATAGAGTTGTTTTTCAGTTCAACACAATCAAGAATATCTGTCATGTCCAAATATATCATGCGATACTGGCCCAAAGATCCATGAGTGGTACTCCAAATAAGTACTACTGCTACTCTCCCCACTGCAAGCCTATGCACCCAAAGTTTACTTGATCAATTTAAGGTATTTCTGTTTCATCTTTTTATTATTTCCAATAATCAATTTAAGGTATTTCTAATGAGGACTATAGATCTCTTAATGTATTTCATGATTTGTATACACAAACACGAAGGCTTTGCATCAAAATTACATTTTCAGAAACTCTAGCCAGCACCGAGTAGTACCTGTCAATAACAGCCATTGGATAATTTACCAGAACTGTCTGCTTAAAGCTATTGCTGCCACATGATGTTTATACCCACTGTTCTGTATCACTGTTTCAAGATTGCCGGTTAATATATTTTGGATGCTGAGATTATATATTGGGCGATATAACTTCATAGTGATAGACTACATATGGTCAAAGCACCAGTATAAGTGCTAAAAGTAATTGTAATTCTTAAAATAGAATATGTATCTAATAATATACAGTGTTAAAACAAGATGCAGATCTGTGTTTTGTTTGTGATATGCTTTCAACAAAACTTGTCCGGTGTTACTCCTTTTGGAATCTTAACTGTTTTTGACCTGTTAACTGGATAGACTTTACTGAGCACCAATTTTTCATCCAATGCATATTCTAAAACAGGTAACACCTTCATGCACAGTCACTGCAAAAACTGAGCAATAAAAGAAATGTTAAAAAAATGTTTGCTCTATAAAGTCTATGATACAAATTTCTTTAACCAAACTGAAATCCACTCTGTACACTGAAGATGACAAAAATTATGCCACTAGCTGAATTTCATTGCCAAGCTGTCAACTTGAATTTCTTCTGTTTAAAAATAGCTGTTCATTATATTCTGTAATGGGCTGTCAAAGCACCAGAGCACTGAACCTATATCATACACAGAAACAATTGGGCAATGTGCATTATTACATTTAGATTACTAGCATTATTTACGAGACCCCTGGGCTAATTTTAAACAAGACTGCTGATCTGAACTAAATTAAACCCCATTTTCTTTTACTTTAAAACCAGTACATGTTTTCCATTTGTGCCCGATTAATTTGGGCATTAGCAGAAGACAAGAGACTTACTGAATATGTGCACAGGGTATCTCTAAACCTTACGTGGTTTGCTCTCATATATACATTATAAAAATACAACTAGACGATGAAATGAAAGACACCAAACTGAACAATATTCCCAAGAGTATGAACAAGTATTATCTCTGTGAATACATAATAGAGTATTAAGTGGGGGGAAGAATCATGCCGGAAGCACATACGAACTGATATTTGTGTGGCAAATCAATTAGACAACTTATAAAATAATAAATAATCTGAATTAAGTCACTGTATCATTTAGTGTAGAATGTTGTGATTAACAACAAAAAGGCATCTAAATCCTGCAGCTGAAGCATCCTTACACAGCAGGGTATTATAAGCCCAATGGCATGCCAGAATACCTTAAGGATATCAAAGAGCTGTAGTTACCAAAATGATCACAGATGACTCACAAATTTGTCTAATGAATTCCAGGGCCAGATTATTGACTTTCTTGCTTCCAGTTAGTTTTATTTCATTAATATAGGCTGCTGTAACGTAACTGTAAAAAGCAAAAGACAGGAGAAAAACAATCCTAAACTCTAAGAATCCTCTCCTATGCAAAGATATCAAGATGTAAATGAATATTGTTGATGTAATGGAGGGCTATAGACCATTACTGTTGTGAACCACTCTGAATAAAGTTTAGAAAAACGGATTATACATCTTAATATGAATGAATGAAATTTATAGGTATATAACTCAGACTATAAAACATTTGATGTTAGCGTAAGACAGATATGCCAAATTTTAGATCTGGACTAGCCAAAGGACCAGAAGAAGAAGAAATAACCTGGTCAGCTCTTGTACTTTTAATAGCTGCTTAAGAGACAGGGCCTCTTTTAAACAAGCGATTTATAGCATGCTCGTGACTGGCCACTCACCGAAGTTTCCGGGTCATTTTGACAATGTCATGAGCCTCCTGTACATTTCCCACACCATCCTCCAGTTATTCCATTTTAAACACAAAAACAAAAAATCCTTGTATATCCCAATTCTTCAGAAATATCTTGACATTTCCTACCATGTGCAGCTGAAGATGCGCTACAAAACACTAGAGGGTGCTGTCCCATTCAAGTATATGAGCAGGGAAGTTTTGGTCACCCCTGTCTTCCCAAGAAATCCAGCTCAGAACAATTGCAGAAGAGAAGCAAGAAGCAAAGCACTGGTAAGCAAACATGAGTTCCCTTTAATCTAAAGAAGCCCGTAGTCTTAGGTCAGAGCTCTCCATATCCTGCTGGCAAGAGCCAGGCAGGATGGGAGAAGGTTGTCTGCAATTTAACCTCCTGTTCCTCTTTTAAAATAAACATTTCAGCTAGACGAACTTCTGAGTCCATTTAACTGACCGGCCTTTTATGGGCAGTGACAGAGAGACCATGATCCATCATATCCTGACCTCTCCCTTCCCATTCCCTTTTTTGACCTCGAGGACTTTTTCGCTGTTGAGACCTCAGAAGACCACCCACCGTGGTGCTTTCCACAGTAGCTGCGAGGGGGCGTGGAAGAGGCAACAGCCTGGTGTGCGATTCTGCCCATGGTCCCTGCGAAGCTCACTCAAAGAGCATAGGATTGCTATTCCCAAGGCAGAAATCAGTTGATATAGCTTTTCATGGAATGGAGAAAAACATTATCTCCAGCCAATGACTGTATATCATGCTGCTATTAAAAGCACACCTACAATGTAAATGACCAGAGGTACTATAAAATTTTGAAAATAAATGTGTATGAAATAATATGGACGTATGTAGCTTGTATATACACCATGCATGCCAAAGAAGAATTCCCCTTTGGATCGGACCAAAGGTCCATCCATCTAGACTAGCATCTAATGGCCAACAAGATCCTTCTGGAAAACAAATAAACCAACAACATTCCCTTGCTTTAGGCCCCTGCAATCTCATATTCAGAGGTATTATCTTCTGGACATGAGTGTTCCATTTGGCTATCATGACTTATAATTGTTGACAGGCCTATCTTTCTTGAATTTGTCTCTTGCCATATCATTCTCAGCAGCTTTCAATACCATGAAATCCTTCTGGACCAGCTTACAGGGATGAGACTTAGGGAAAGTGATATAGTGAATGCAGAGCATTATTATTATTATTATTATTATTATTACTATTATTGTTGTTGTTGTGAAGGACATGGGGTTTGTCAAGTCACTGTTAAGTTTTAATTGTGTTCATTTCCATGTTAGTAGTTGAGTTATGGTTGGGGTTGATTGATAAGTATCTGTTTGATATGTGTTTATGGCTTGGCTGGCGCCAAGACCGGGCTTTGGTATGCGGGGTGAAGGTGGGAGTTAGGACTCTGGATTCCAGAACTTCCAGAGGCCCCAAGGTCAGCTGGAGGCCTCACACCTACATGTTACCTCCGTAGTCAGGCTAATTGGGCCTGGTGTGAGATCAGTGTCAAGCTTCTCCCAGAAGGGAGGGGCATTAACAGCCGGGTGGAAAAGGGGATAAAAAGAGTAACTTGACAAGGAAACGGGGTCTTCGGTCTGGGGGTGATGGAAGAACACGAGAAGCGACCCAGTTGGGGTGCTTGAGGAAAGATAGAGTTTTGTTACATTTTTAGAGATCCGGTTTACTGAGACAAGGCTAGCCACTTTATGGCCGGGGGGAACAGTGGCGCTGCTGCAAGCTTTTAAATGGAACTTTGGCTGGTAGTGCCTTCTCCGTTTGTACCTCATCCTCTAACCTTTTTCCCTTCCCCTTTCCCTCTGTTACCCTTTTAGCTGCTATTACCGACCGAGGCCTTACCTGTTAGTGTTAGCACCTATGTATTAAACTTGCTTTGGTCCCTACAGCGTGTTTGTGTGTTTTTTATTCCAGAATCCTCCGGTCCTACCTTGGTGAGAGGAGCTAGGGAGTGGGGTATTGGGAACTATTGGAGCATGTTGCTCCCAAGCCTACCTGGCAGGGAGGTCTGATTGACTCAGACCTTCGTTACAATTATTATTATTATTATTATTATTATTATTATTATTATTATTATTATTATTTTAGAAAGGACACTGTCCAGAAGCAGATCATCACTAACTTTAGGGGGGTAGTGCCCCTTTAGCATCTAAGGTGCCCCCAATGCCAGAGCCCACTTTCTCCCACGCCCCACAAACCTTGTATTGATCTTTGTGTCTTTCTAGCTTCAGCAGACACAGTTCTGGCTAGCAGATACACCATTGGCTATGCATTCTGTCAATCATGATGATCTGGCTCATTTCTATGCCTGCCTCAATAATTCCAAGGGGAGCAAAAGAACCTCTTCCTGCTCTCTCTGTGTACCTAAAGCCTGGGAGAGGACACTCTCAGTGAAAGGGGTGGGTGGGATTTTGCCTGCACTGGGAGCAATGGAAGGGGCAGTTTAACTTCTCCATCCCTAACTCTCCCAACAAATACCAGCAGTTCTGCCTGTATTGGGAGCAATTGGGGGTAGGGAGAGTTTTAACTTCTCCATTCCTATCTCTACAAATGCAGACAGAATCTCATGATGTTGCTTATGTTTGAAATCATAGGGGTGGGGGAGTGTAAGTCTGTGCGTGTATGTGGAAGACAGAGAAGGGGGAGAGAGAGTAGGGAGACATCTGATATTCCTCTTCAAATTTTCCTGTTCCTGCTGAGCTTAGCGGCCATCCACACAGTAGCTAGAGGGAAATTAAATATCCCAGCAGCAATATATTGTTCTTTGTTGTAATATAAAGTATTTTGGTCTTATAAGAACAAAAAAGACCCACATTACTTCATGGAAGGCCAGACTTGGAAGGCGATGCTGGATGACATGTTTAATGCTTTGACCATTAGCATATGGTATCCCTCAGGCTTCTATCTTGTCTGCATGCTATTTAACAGCTACTTGAAACAGTTGTGGAAGATCATACAGACTTTGGGAGTTCACTGTCACCAATATGTGGATGTCATCCAAGTCTTATCTTCTTTTCCATCTCATTCCAGGGAGGCTATTGAGGTTCTGAACCATTGACTGGAGACAGTAATGGACTGGATGTGGACTAAAAGATTGAAACTGAATCTAGACAAGACAGAGAAGTTCTTAGTCAGTACAGCTAATCCAGCAATTGGGTTTTAACCTGTGTTGAATGGGGTAGCACAACTCTTGAAAACTCAAGCTGATTGTTTTGGGTTTCTTCTGAACTTGACCTTGGCCTTGGATACACAGGTCTGCCTTTGTGCACCAGCTATACCTATTTGTGAGAAGGCAGATCTGGCCAAGGTGACATATTCCTTAGTAACATCAAGTCTGGATTATTGCAGTGTGATCCACATAAGGCTGCCTTTGAAGAGGATTCAGAAACTATCATTGGTCCAGAATGCAGCAGCCTGATTAATATCAGGTACCGCATATAGGGAGCATGCAATGCCCTTGTTGAAACAGCTGCATTGGCTTCCAATCTGTTTCTGGATACAATTCAAAATGCTGGTGGTAACCTTTAAACCCCTAAATGGTTTATGGCCAGGATATTTGAAGGGCTATACTTTCCTAGACGAGCTTGCCTGATTATTGAAATAATATTTGGAGGCTCTTTTGTGTGTTCCAACGTACTCTAAGACACATTTGGTTGGGACTACCGAGAAGGTTATTTCGGTGGCTGTGCCTAGGCTCTGGAACTCCCGTCCAAGGGAAACCGTCTCACTTCCTCACTGATGAGGAATGTTGGTGAAGACTTTCTGTATTAATTAATTGATTATGTCACATCTTTTGACCAAAAAAATGCCACTCAAGGCATCAACCTTCCCTTTCTATTTGCTGTCTAACCAGACACTACTTTTCAAATGTTTTTGGTTGCTGTGCATTGTGTCTTTCTGCTGGTGCTTTTTTGTGTTACGTTATGAAGTGATGTTTTTAAATTATTTACTTGTAAGTCATCTAGAACTGTTCTGAGATAAGGTGGGATATAAATGTTTTAAAATAAAAAAAAGATAAACTATTGAGACACCCTGAATTATCATCTAAGTCCTTGAAAACAGGACCATTGTGTTTAGCCACAAAGAAAAGAAAACAATAGCCATGAGCTACTGAAAAACATTGTCCATTAAATCTTTTCCATGGAACCTCCATAGACTAAATCAATCCTTTCTATTCTTAGGAACTAACAACTTGAACTACCACAATGTAGTTCACAATGGGTTCTACAGTGAAGCATTTTTATTGTCTAGATGCCCTTGAAGCACTAAGTACCTATCTTGGCCCTCAGAAAAAACTGCTTCCTCTGAAAGAGTCATATTTACTGTGTAGTGTCTTCATTCCTACAGAGCTAGAATTCATTCATACTCAGTTATACACTGTGCTGCTCATACAATCTATCTATCTATCTATCTATCTATCTATCTATCTATCTATCTATATATATATGTGAAGTTTTCCTTCTTATTTTCTTATTTCCATGCAGGAGTTAAGAATAAAATAATACAAAACTAGTTACATTGTCTTAAACATGGGCTCCTTCTCACCAAAAAGTATCACAGCAATCCCTGGTGCCATTT
Organism: Elgaria multicarinata webbii; assembly: GCF_023053635.1. NCBI lineage: Eukaryota > Metazoa > Chordata > Lepidosauria > Squamata > Anguidae > Elgaria > Elgaria multicarinata. Next base: position 25,800,922 of record NC_086174.1, read on the forward strand.
TATTTATCTTTACCCAAATCTTAATATACATGCAGTGAACCTAATTTCACGCACAACTATGCTTAGAATCATGTGCCTCCTAATCCTATGGATGTTCACAAAGGACTAAGTCCTCAATTCAATTGGACTTCCTCCCAGGTAAGTGTGCATAGGACTGCAACCTTCATTTGTCTCTAGTATCCCTGATCAGGCATGTTGTTCACTGGGTTACCTCAGCCAGTTACTCCCAGCCAAATCAACTTCAAAGGGTCATTTGTAAGGACAAAATAGTTGGGGACACCATGCAAACACCCTGAGTGCCTTAGAAGAAGGGTAGATTAAAAATGAAATTGATGGACAACATTGTGACAAAGCTCCAGACAATATAGTATATTAAGGAGTGAAATGTAATTACCATTTTGTTCCTTTATGCTAGTTAGCATGCTTCATTGGCTGCCAGTCCAGGTCTAGGCCCGATTCAAAGTGCTGATATTAACATATAAACCCCTAAACGGCTTGAGCCCAGGCTAAGGGACACCTCCTCCCATATGTACCTACCCGGACCCTAAGGTCATCTTCAGGGGTCCTTCTCCATGAGCCCCTGCCAAAGGAAGTGAGACAGGTGGCTACTAGGAGGAGGGCCTTCTCAGCTGTGGCACCCTGACTGGGGAATAAGCTTCCTAAGGAGGTTTCAAATTTGTATTTCTGCACTGCTGCTGATTTTATCGTGGTTGTGCTTTTATATTGCATTTTATATCATGCTTTTATACTATTTGTTTTATACTTTGAATAGTTTTAATTTTTGTGAACCGCCCAAAGAGCTTCAGCTATTGGGCGGTATAAAAATGCAATAAATAAATAAATAGTAATCAGTATTAGGGTTGATTGATGTAACAACAGGAAATAATTTCACAAAACTGATATGATTCAGTTCTTTAGTGATTCAAAAGGTATCTATGATAGCAAGCACTGCCATGATACCCAGCTTAATCTCTGATCTGTTAACTGCTCCACATTAGAATCTGACACAATACATCATAAATTCCCAGAGAGGCAGCTATGATCGAGAGCATCAAGACTTTCAGAAACTCAATTCCACTGTATTCTTAGAGGAGGTATCAAGATGTACTGACACCCCTGTACTTGGTGACAGTGATACCATAAAAATACTTTGCAGGGATGTGGGGAGGGGAAATACAGCAATTTGCTTTTGTGTTACCATTTTAAGAAATAAAACTACCATTGTGATCTAAATAAGGTATAAAGCTTTAAAGGGGAAAGGCAGACAGAGGGGATTTGTACAGAAAAACATCAGAACGTAGAGCTGCAAGGACACTATGCTATTTTTAAAAAGAAGAATTCTGACTTTTTCTTCTAAAACGTTTTCATTTTTCACAAAGGGAAACATGGTGGGGGAGGGGGGAATGCAACATCTGCAAAACCAGGGGCATATCTGAAAATAGAAAAGAATTTTCTTCCCTGTAGCCTGCAGTTTATAAAAGTAAAATGATCTCTGTGCTGTCATACCCTAGAGTATAAGCATTCATGAGTGTCTGATAAGGATAGGGATTTCTGATGGATTAGCTAGCTATGGTTCTGCCTTGATAGAATGAGAAGATGGAATGATAAATTGTATAAGGTGTGCTAGTCACAGCATCAAGTGGCAAAAGGAGCTTTTAATACAGTAGCGTAAAGAAGTAATTTACACTTATATCTTTAGAACATTAAGTGAGGGTCAACAGGGTTTTTTAAAGCTTTGCAATTTTGAACATTTAATATCACTGTGAAAATTTCACCCACCTCATTGTAGATCATACAAACAGTAAACAAACATCATACACTCAATACACACTCACAATTTCCAATGTTTTAATTTTTTTCTCGAGTACAATAAAGATACAACATATGAAAAAAAATACTTCCTTCTTAAAGAGGTCTTAGTTTTAAAACGGCTCAAAGTGCACCCAATTCAGAAAAAAGATGTTTATATTTAACTACTAACACATATATTTATCCTATTTTCTATGATTACATGTTACCTCCAAAAGAGCTGAATTCTGTTCCTAATCCTACTGTAATTCAAATCAATCTACAAACTTTGGCCATGTTCAGACACCCTGCTAAACCATAGTTTATCATGATGAGCAAGAGCCACAATGTGACTTGAGCTGACATGCATCCCCCTCATGTAATGGCAGACATACATGCGGTAAAAAGTTGTGTGTGCCAAACATATGGCATTGTGCATAGCTTTCCTATGTGCAATTGATGTCTGCCTAGGAAATCACTGCACAGGAACTGTCCTTAGGAGCCTCGGTTCTTCATTTTATTCACGATGTAATGGGGAAAATGTTGATGTTTCATTTAACATTCTTCCTGCTTAGGGGAATGTCATACACTTCATAAATAATTGGGGAGAGGTGATTGGGGTGTATTACATTATATTATCAAGGTTCATGCAACTTTTATGTACACCTGCAGTTTTCAGTCACATCCCAAACTCAACAGATTACAGGAAGAGAACCCATGATTTGTTGCTGGGTTGTAAACTCAGGGTTGTTTGTGGTTAACAAGCCATAGTTAAACCGTAGTGTGGGGTTCACACATAATAACAGCCTATAATTTAACAACCCATAATCTGGATTGTCATTACATGTGAACCATGTTCATTAGAAGGTGTAGCCTGTGAAGATGCAGGCTAAGCAATTTCTAATAGTCAGAGCAGATCTTTGGAACAGACATCCAGGGACTCACAAAGCAGAATGTGCAGGAGGGCTTCCCAATGCAGCAGGTCTGGTTTATTACATTTTAAAGTAAGAGAATATGCATTACTATTTAAGGGGGTAAGCCCCATAAAACCATTAAATCCAGAGTTTACTTAACAGTACTACTGGACGCAAGAGTCTGCAGGGGAAACAGAGAATCAATTAACATCCCGCCGTCATCCTTCCACCAGCAGGAGCATCCCTTAAGCACAGTTCTCCTCACAAGATCTCAGTATACAAACCTGGAATTTAAACCCCCACCCAATTCTCCAGTAGTAATGAGTCATGCTGATATGCATTGCTTCTAGTCTTACATAGAGTAAAAAGTTGTTTCATAGACAAAAAGGGAAAAAAAGAAAATATTTCAGTTATAAAAGAGCAAATTTGCAGTTAATTAAAATCCCATTATTGAACATCTTTATTAAGCAATGCCACAGTTATGTATATGAATTTATGCATTTTTATATAATTTAGGCCCAATTTAAATGTAATGCTCAATATGCACAAAAATCTTACTCATGAGATATTACATGAATCCAATATGTCATTGAAACCAAGTCACCTTTTCTGGGTGTTCAGTATTAGCACGCCCGGAATCTGTTTAAGAACTATATTTGCGTCAATTTAAAATAAACACTGGGTACTGGAATGCCACATTTCTGCACACTTCATGTCATATTTCAATCAGCCTTAGCTGTTGTAGAGACGTTGTTAACCAAGGAATGCAAAAAATACGAAGTGGAAATTATACTTTTAAAGAGGTAAACTTTTAATCAGAACGTAATTCATTGCTTAAATATCTATATTCAACTTTCCTCTCATTCCCCTCATTTTAACATTTCTAGTTTGTTGATGAACTGGCTGTGTTTGGCATAATTAACACGACGGTCTTCAGAACTCAATGACTGAAAATAATTGCTTCTCTCTTTTCTTTCCTGGGTACGCTGAAGCCCAACCTAAAGATTTAGAGCTGACTGGACAAATATAAAGGATGTCAGAAACAGTGACCGCTGACATGCCATTCAAGGCGCATGGAAGAGAGTTCAGGCTTGAATGCCTCTAAACCGCTCATTGGTAAGATCAGCTATCAGTGAGGCACAAGTGTAAGTCAGCACAATTCACTGAGCCTGCTATGACCTTAAAATCATTGCTCCTGGGGCATGTTCATCCACCAATTAGTTTATATGTTCACTGGAAATCCATTGCTCAGTAAATGCACTGGTCTCTCATTCCACAGTGTTGATGAAGTGTGTGTGATGGCTTTCTCTTCACAACTTGACCCCTAAAGATGACCCATCTGGGACTGAGGTATTCATGCCACTTGAGTACACCCTTGCTCATCACAGGTCTTGATATTTTCTTTAAGAGCCATCATCAGTCGTTTTCCCCCTCCTCCTCTTAGTCTAAAAAGCTTCACTAAACTACCAAACTTAACAGGAATTTATATACACAAATGTTTCGGAAAATATCTATAAGCAAAGGATTGGGGTAAAGCGGTGGGGGGAGGAGACTCAACCAAATATATTTTTTTAAAAAATTAAAGCCCAAACTATTAGAAATTGTTTAGCCTAGAATACAACATTTTGAGCTAATTTGGGGAAGTAAAGCATGTATATGTTGATCTCGCCAAGAACAAAATAGAAAGCAGATAGTTGGATTGTATCTATTTATGTGATTCAACATGACAAAAGTGGGGATTCTGTTAGTTTTTAATCTAAAGAAAAGATTAATTACATTACGTCATACACACTGGAGAGATTCTACAACATACATTCTTTGATTCGATTTGTTATGTTGCTTTACATTTCAATTAGTTTAATTCTAAATTCTTCCAAATACTTCATTTATTTTGTATTACCTACACAAAAGTGATTAAATGCTCACAAACAGCATGAATATTTTCAAGTTGGTGTCCTCCTGAGTTTGGCTTCTTGTTAGTTTCTGATACTGTAGAACCTGTCTACATATGTAATGCAGTATTCACTGGCAGTACTTTAAAACAACATTTCATAAATATTATTAATAATTTTAGTATGAAAAAGTAATTTTCAGAAGTATTGTGATGAGTACTCCAACTTCCTCTATAAACTACAGTCCCCTATAGAGGAAAATTCAGTATTAAAATATCTTTAGATTCACATTTCAGATTTTAGATTTTTTATTATTCAGTTTGCAAAGGCACTTGGATAGTCATGATGGCTATATATTAACTCAAGTATCAAGGGAGTATGCTTCCGTATATCAGTAGCTGGGGAACATGAGTGGGAGGGTGCTACTGCCCTCATATCCTGCTTGTGCGCTTTCCATAGGCATCTGGTTGGCCCCTGTGGGAGCAGAATGGTTGACTAAATACTCCTTTTATTCCCTCATTCAATCTTACTATTCAGTCTTCTTCTCTTAATCTGACAAAACTGTACCACAAAGATGGGAAAACACTGCACTCTTTTCCTCTTATACACACATTTAATTAAATTTATACCTTTAAATTTTACAAAGATTTTGCAATTCTTGGAAATTGATGGGGGAAACCCCCATCAAATTTGACTCCAGCTGTTCTCCAAAACCACAATAATGTTCTCACAGTTCTATCTCACCTGTGTCTGGTGGGGAATAGAGGAGTAGCTATTCTCCAAGTGGTAGATTTGAACTCTGTGTGCACAGATCTGGAGCTCACAAGTGCTCTGTGCTAAGCCCTTTCTCCATACTTTTAATAACAGAGCTGAAACCCACAGCCCATAATTCCTGAACTCTTCTCCTCCATGGCTGGCCGGCTGTGTTTTCAACAGCCAATGAGCTGGGGCTTCTGCTTTGGAAGAGGAGATAGGAGAAACTAAAAAGAAGCTAGAGAAGCTGAAGAAGCCAATAAGTGTCAACCCATGATGTTTGACACATCCCCTGCGTACTCCCTCCTTGATTCAGGAGAACTTCAGACCTGTGATCTGCAATGAGTCCATATGCAACCTCTCTCCAAGGCTCTCCAAAGCCAGGCTGCAGAGTACCCAGCTGTCCTATGTCAGTTTTCTCAAAACTCCTTACCAAGCTTGTCAGTTGCTTTCGAGGATAGCTGCAAATGCAATCTTCGCTGGGCCTGATAGCTTATTGCACCTACAAATCTAGCTTGGCATAGCAGGAGGTTGGCACCCATTCAAATGTTGAAAGAATTGTAAGGTCTTCATTACAAGACCATTACATTATAGTAGGTGAGCATTTATCCTTCCAATGTTACAATATCAGCATTTTAGCTTTCAGAAGAGCATGTGCTGATCATGCAATAACTTTCAGGAAGCAAGTAGATAATTTAAAATCCATGTACATAGGTAGATATTAAGAAGTATTCCAATATAAAAATTTATCCACATAATGATCTCCCAAAAAGGGGGCAATTATTGGACATTGCCAAAACATATGCTTAAAAGAAGCATTAACTACATCACTCCTCCAACAATTAGACAACTTATACAAACCCTTACTAAAGAGTCATTATGGCATCCAATAGACATGAAATAAAAGTTTTTGCTGAATAAGAAATCTTTCTCTCTCTCCTTTTGTTGAAATTTTACAATAAATGGTAAGTTGGTGTGTTTTTTTAAAGTCCCAAAGGCTATAATGCTATACCTGTGAGTAACCTGTACTGAATTCAATTGGACTTACTTCTGAGTAGATATGTATAGGATTGTGTAATAAGTCTTCAAAAACAAGCCCCATAAGTCATACCTTAAACAAAGGACAGTTCATACTCTAAGGCTACAATCCTTTATCCACACCTGGGAGTAAACCCCACTGAACTCAACAAGACTTGCTTCTGAGTAGACATGACTTAGATTGCACTTAAATCTCCCATGCTAATCAGTTGCATGGACACAACCATGTGAAGGAAGTAATACAGCCTTCCCAAACCTGGTGCCCTCCAGCTGTTCTGGACTTCAGTTTGTATCAATCCAGCCAGCATAGCAAGTAGTCAGAATTGCTGGGAACTGTAGTCCAAAACATTTGGAGGGCACCAAGTTGAGAAAGGTTGAAGCTGCTGCAGTGCTGCAACCCTGTTGACAAATACTGCTTCCCAACTATTATTCACATGTGCACTGTATTATTTATTACTTCCTCCACGTGGCTACATTCATGAAGGTGTTCAGTTTGGGATGATTAAAGAATATATTAACTGGCTCTATAATTTCATTCTGCTCAGTTAAAATAAGAGATTTAGAATTATCTAAATCTTGTTCATGCATTGGTTATTTCTCGGTTGGACTACTGCAACCTTCTTCTCACTGGCCTTCCTTCTTCTCACATCAGTTCGTTGGTTTCTGTTCACCACTCTGCTGCTGAGATCATCTTCTTGGCTTGCCGCTCTGACCATGTTACTCCACTTCTGAAATCTCTTCATTGGCTTCCAATTCACTTCAGAATCCAATATAAACTTCTCCTGTTGACCTACAAAGCTTTTCACTGTCTAGCTCCTTCCTATCTTTCCTCTCTCATCTCACACTATTGCCCCGCTCGTGCTCTTCGCTCCTCTGATGCCATGTTTCTCACCTGCCCAAGGGTCTCTACTTCCCTTGCTCGGCTTCGTCCATTTTCTTCGGCTGCCCCTTACGCCTGGAACGCTCTTCCAGAATATTTGAGAACTACAAGTTCAATCGCAGCTTTTAAAGCTCAGCTAAAAACTTTTCTTTTTCTTAAAGCTTTTAAAACTTGATTTTGCTCTGACTTTTATACTGCCTGTTTGGTGCATTCTCTTCCCCTCCTTATTGTTTTATTATGATTTTATTAGAATGTAAGCCTATGCGGCAGGGTCTTGCTATTTATTGTTTTACTCTGTACAGCACCATGTACATTGATGGTGCTATATAAATAAATAATAATAATAATTAATAAATGCCTAATGCATATGGATGCAATTAAAAAAAGAAGTTAGACAGTATTTTTATACTTAATAAGAAAGCTCCTATGATTCTATTAAATGGAAATATCCACAACATTTTAAGGGATAAACGATCTTTCAAAGATCAAAATGACTGTAAATTAGAATTTTTTAAAAAAAGAATTACTGTACACTACCACTTATTCTGTGAAATGGTGTGGCAGCAGCATATTGTTTGGTCATGCAAGAGAACCAGAACTAGCAGCAATTTAAATGGATCCTTGTCACAATAGATATCAGGGGTGACATGTTGGGTCTTTAAAAGGAAGATGGATTTTTATGAACCAGAACAAACAGAATCTTTCAACATGCCCTCCCTGTTCTATCCAGAGCGCAGTGCTGACAGCAGCCACGGAAGAACTCACCCATTTTTGTTCCGTTTACCAGGAAATAAAAGTGACATGGTTACAGCCAGTATAAAAAAGGAGGCGGAATCCAGACGACTCTTAGAGAAAGAAAACTGCAGCACCAGAATGACAATGTAAACAAACAATATGTTCAGTGGGCCAAGAGGAGATAGGACTACAAGAAGAAAAGGTCTTCATTTTCAACCCCTTGAAGCACATCCAATTCATTTGTCCACATTATTTATATCCAATCCAAATCAGATATTTGTTCTATAAAAAACCAAGAAAATAATGCTGTAGTCCCACTTTATGTATATTTGGATGGTTTGATACATCAAATACTTTATAGAAAGGTGAGACATATAATTTAATTTGATGCGTTTTATTTATTTTAATTACAGGCATATACTATTGGGAACTGATGTAATAAAATCCAGATTCCTCCTTGCAATCCCCACAAAAACAGCTATACTATCCAACTCCTCTGAGATGCCTGTATACAATTCTCCCCTCTGGTCCCTCAAGCTTCTTTCTTCTGCTACTGCTCCAGCTCCTTCAGCCTACTTACTTCATTATTATTATTATTATTATTATTATTATTATTATTATTTATTTATATAGCACCATTAATGTACATGGTGCTGTACAGAGTACACTTAACATAACAAGCAATCTTGTTTGAAACAACTTTACAAGTCTGAGAGGACCATATAAGTATATTCCTCTAAGCTTTTATTGTTGTATTTTATTATATTGTTTCATTCTTTTAATTGTACGCTACTCTTATGCTGATGGGTAGCTAAGAAATTTATTAAATACATCCATATGTTGTCCATAAGACTAAAGGGAAAAGAGGAAATCACAACTAAGTTTAGCTCTTAAGGACATTTCACCAATGTGACTTGCACTTGAAATATGGGCAAATGTATGATATGGATAGAGATGTGTAACAGCAGCATCTGTTCTGCATGCATCATGCTCTTTGAAACCCCTGCTACAAAAAGTATAGAAGACACGGCAGGCATTAATTTACCTCCTGTTCTCCTATTACTGTTGAGACAGAAGAGTCTTTGCAACAGGAGAAAAGTGGATTGCTGGAGTCATGTGGATAACACTGCTCAAAGGAGGTAAATTACTGTAAGGTGGACAACATTTTGTTCTTCTTCAAGTGACAGTCCACATGAGTCCACTTGAACTGACTGAACAGCAGATTCCCAGTGGGACAGGAATACAAGACGCTTCATCATGTAATGGAATGATCTCTGCCCTGGTTTCTCTAAAAATATGAATACGTCCTGCAGAAAGAAGAGCATATATGAAAAGATACTGCACTACTGTATGTCTATAAACTGCGTAAACCGACAACACCATTATTAGGAAGGTAAGGAGGGGGAAATTCCAAATCACTACAAAGATACAAGGGAAGAGTACGTAGATTTTCTATAATTTAGTTCAATGACAATAAGTTGAGTTGGAGTCAAGCAGTGATATATAACTGGTTTATATGAAACTAAACAGCTTGGATTATTATTTGATCTTCATATCCACACTGCAAGATTTATCATCAATCTTATTACATTCATAGAAATCACTATTGGAAGAGACAACTAGTATGGAAAGAGAAATTAGTCACTGGACCAAGGCTACAGCAATAATGTTTTAGATCATACTTAATTTGTTACCCAACACTTTTCTAGAAAAGTAACTTAGTATTTGGGGGGTAAAAACTGAGCATTATTTCAATGTAGTTGCAAGAGGGCTACAATGAGCACAGGATTACAATGGATCAGTCTTCCCCAACCTGGTGCCCGCCAGATATTTTGGACTTCAACTCCTGTCAGCCCCAGCCAACATGGCCAATGGTCAAGAATGCTGTGAGTTGCAGACCAAAACAGCTGGAGGGCACAAGGCTGGGGGAGGCTTTACTAGATTATCTCCAAGAACCTTTCCAACTAAAAAAAGTATATACGATTAGGAAAATTGGGATGAGCTCTATTGTGTTATCCTTTATTGTTCTTTTTTGTATGAGCAAAGGTGATAACTAAATCAGTAATTTATTTTGGGGTTGGAAAAGTAAAACATTACAATAGTTCTGATGTGAAGGAAAACTCATCAGTTGGATAAACTGAAGAAGAAAATGTAATGCAATGTGAAAAGCAGACAAAATAAAGAATAAGAGGAAAAATATTGGAATAATATAACATTTGATAGTAGTGAAAGTTCTCTCAACATATAGGCAGTATATTTTCCCTAACTTCCTCATTTTTAATCATATGAATCACATTCAGAAGACTCCAAGCACTGCAGTTTTTAAAAATGTAATCTCTTTAGTTAAGTCTCACGTAATAAAGATTAGAGAACTCTATCAGTATTATATACTGTAGTTTAAATATAAGTATTTAGCAGCATTAAAAATAACTGAACCAAATAAAACCGTAATCTAAGGTGACATTGTGACATTTCATTATTGGTGGCACTGCACCTACCTTGCTGGAAAGTATTTAATATCTTAATAGTGCTTAAAATATTATAAATAAATGCCATAGCCCTAGATTTTGAAACTACAGTCATTAACACAACATCCCAACAAATTAAAATATCAAATGTCACCTTAACCTGTGCTTAAAAGATTAACAGAATAAAAAATTACTCTAACAAAACTGAGCTATTTCAATGACAATACTTACAAGATAGTTATTTTTATATATATAAAAGCTCTCTAGTTAATGAGATTGCTACTTTAGTCATAGCTAAAACTAGAGCAAGTATTTTATATTCTCAAAAATATATGAAAGAAATAGCATTTTGAAGTAAATGTTGACACATTCATATCCATCTCTACCTATATAGCGGAAAGTATGTATGTGTGCGTGTCTGGGAATGTTTACCCTTTTCCAGATGAGTTAGAAACTTGAAATTTGGCACGTTGATAGGTCTGGCTATACAATGTACCAGAAAAAATTAAAACACAGAATTTGGCATTTAAAATATTTTTAAAGAATTTAATAAAAACCAAGGCTCACACCTACAACTCCCAGCATGCCTTGGGCAGGAGGCCTGACTTACTGACCTTTGGTGGCCATTGTGAGTGTATGGGTGGGTTGCTGTTATGTGTCTTTCACAACCCCGACTCCTAAGGTTGGTCTCAAGCAATCAATCCAATTCCACATAAAAGGAAACAAACCACATAAATGGGCTGCATCCATTTACGGTGCCTCCTCCCGCCCTCTGTGTGGTTTTAAAATCATAACTAGATACAACAGCGTGATTTTGAGGGGCAGAACATGCTCAAAGGCGTTTCGTCCTGATATTGCCGTTTTCTCAGAATCTGGAGGAAGCAAGTGCTCAGACTTCACCCTTAAGAGGGAGGGAGGGGAGGCACTCTGCACATGCCCAGAAGCAGGCCCCAGGAAGGGGGAAGTACTCGGCCCGGGCCTTCAGTACAAGCTCCTGATGAAGCACTTGGTGGGTGAGAAGCACAGGTCAGGTCAAGGCAGTCCCAGCAAGACTTGGCCACAGCTGGGTGTGTCCACTGACAGCTGCTTACCTCCCCTCGAGGAGCAGCATCAGCAACAAGAGGACGTCTCAGAGGACGCAGACACCTGCTAGCTGCCAAAGGCATGCTGGGAGGTGTAGTACTGGAATGTAGAGTGGCTGATTTAAAATAAAGTATGGGTGAGCATCCTAACTCAGCTCCCACTTTCCTGACCTTTCACTAACTGTCTTTGTTCTCCTTCTACCTGACTTTCTCCAACTGCCACTAACCCCACCCACCATTCCATTCTAGCCTCAGCTATCAGTCATTCCTCCATTCACTCTTCTGTTTCAATGGTATAATCAGGCTTTTACATAAAAATCATAAACTTTATTCAGTAATTCCTGCATCTGTCTTGGAATGTTGAGGCTTAGTTATGACAGGGGGAAAACGCAGCATAAAAAATCGCATCAAGTTAAACGGCCTTGGAAAATTATTATTATTATTATTATTATTATTATTATTATTATTATTATTATTAAACCTCACGGCACTTGAAAGCCATTAATGCAGTCACTAGGCAAGCCTGCCTGGGAAAAAGAAATCCACAAGCAGGGTGCCACAACTAAGAAGGCCTGCTCCCCAGTTGTCTCCCACCACACCTCAGATGGTATTCAAAGATTAACACGTTATTCAGAGACCTAGGCCTTAGCTAGACCTAAGGTTTATTCTGGGATCATCCCAGGGTCGTCCCTGCCTGCTCCCGGGATATCCTGTGTGTCATTTACATGAACAGTGATGACCCCAGGACAATCCTGGGATAAACCTTAGGTCTAGCTAAGGCCCTAGGCTTACACTTTACAACGCCCAGCATGCCTTCGGCAGCCATCATCTGAAAGTGGCTCTCCATCCTTGGTCACATGTTGCTAGGCACCATCAGGAGCAGTAGGGGAGGAGGACACAGCTCCAGGGCTGTTGCCAATGGCAATGACCGAGTTAACCATCAGGCAGGCAGCCAGCCGGCTCCCTCGTGGCCTACCTACGGGCACCGATTGTACAGTGCAGCATGGACTGGCTCAGCCAGACTTTATTTTCTGTGATCTTCAGTAGCAGGACTCCCACTGGGCAAGTGGGCACCACATCAAAAGGCATGCTGGGAGTTGTAGTTTTTGTATTTTGTGGGAACAAGATCAGGGTGGCACCCCCAACACCCCTATGTGTCCGGAGTGAGAGAGTAAAAGAAACAAATTTAATTTGTTTTAAAGGTACATCACAGGTCTAGCTACCTTGCAGGGTTGTTGTGAGGGTGAGAGAAGTAAAAAAGATACAAATTGAATTCAGTTAAAAGTTAACTCACAGGCCTAGCACTGTCCTACTACTTTAAGATGATTACCTCACATATATCTTAGGGGGCCTGAGCAATGCTGGGTGTATCAGCTATATATATGTAAGTAATTCCTGTACTTATATTGAGGTTTATTTCAAATTAACAGGACAGTATTTTATAATATCATATCTGTGCATGCTTATGTTAAGGAGTCAGTGCACAAATTGCAGGGAGGCAGCCAAGTCCCTGTACCTTTTGCATTGGACCTCTTAGCTATTGGCCATCTTCTACAAGGCTGTGTGGCAAAGGTATGGTTTGGCTAAAATTGGAGGAGTTAGGGTATGCACTGTAGATTTCATAAAGGTTCCCCCACCTCTTATGCTATAATTCAGGCACTATCAGAAGTTCCCTTAGTGAATAAGCTGTTAAGCCTTCCTTGCAAGCTGCCTTCCTATGCAGCTCAATAGCAAAAGATCTCAGTGACAGCCCAGCTGCACCACTCACATCTCCCTCCTCCCTTGGAGGAATTTAAACCAGTTTTCGTAAAGGAATTCCATCTTTACAACCCTACTTCATCCCTCTCCATGACCACATTCAAAGCTGACCCACTTGATGCCTCTATATGTTAGCTGACTGGATCATGAGGACCTCTTGCACGGCTACTGACTAACTGCTGAATAATAAGATGCCCTTCCAAGTGAAATGTCCATACAACTGCATCACATAGTTAAATGCAGGTAACTGAACAAGTTCTCAAAGCATTATAAAGAGTTCAATTGCAAAAGGAGTTAGTATTGCCTCCCCATAGGATTCAATTACACTTAAATAAATAGCTTCAGATATTTACAAGATTCTTATAGAAATCTAAGGTGGCAATGCCAAAACACGTTTACTTGAACATAAGGCTGTGTTTCTAAGCACACTTCTTGGATGCCTTCTCTATTGACAACAACGGATAAATAAATTCCAGATCAGGGTCAAACAGGTTAAAGATAGGCCTCATATTTGATCTTTTACAATAGTGACATATTACTCTAATAACTCACATGGAATTTAAATATATATATATAAAATTTATTTATTTATTTATTTATTACATTTTTATACCGCCCAATAGCCGAAGCTCTCTGGGCGGTTCACAAAAGTAACCCAAAGTACCCAAGTAAGTAGAAAAACCCCTGTTAAATACCTCCTTGAATTTCCCCAAGAGAAAGGGCATAGATCTCCACACCATTGTTATGGGTGACAATACCAGGCCCTAAAGGTTATTTCGTTTTGGAGACATACAACTGTCCCCTTCTACAAAATGCTTACTCAGGATGATCTTGAGATGGAGAATGAAATCAGGAAGGCATCCAAACAAGGAAGTGTTGCAGGAATGGGTGATATCAATTACCTTTACATTGCACTGCATGTGTCAGTACAAAGAGGTTAAGTTTGTTGATATCCTAAAAGACTGTGCCCTACAACAGGTAAACAGGACTATCCAAAAGGGATGAAACCCTGAACCCTGAGCAAATGAAATAGACATGGAATAAGAAGAGAGGTTCTTTTATGGACTGGTAACAGGTTAAAGAACAAAAATCAGAAAGTAGGAAGAAATGGTCAATTGCTGTATTGGAACCGGTGCTTTTTAACTAGTTCCTACCTGATCTGCAATTAGGAGTGTAAGTTGAAGTCGCCAAGCTTGCTGATGACACCAGTTATAGGCATAACACTGTAGCAAGGATGGAATTATCAAAAATCTTGGCTCAAATATTAATTTGGACCTTCTAGATCAAAGTACAACACACCATGGTTTCTATGTATTGAATAATTATCATTCAACTGTAGTTACGGATAGGAAATGCTGTTAAGTATTAAGCAATGGCTGAAGTGAAGTACACATTTCTATTATTCTAACTCTAAAAAAAACCCAACAAATTCATTTCCCAGACAGTAAGTGCCATGTTTCAATCTTATTTTGGATGTATGCCTAATAATAAAATGATCCACAATGATCAGAGGACACCACTCCCATCCAAGAATGTAATCAGATTAATGATGTATTTGTTTTATAAAAATGAAGAACACTAAGCCTGAGAATACCAAATTTACATGCCAAATGGTTGCTAGGGACTCTGTGTGTGTGATTTAACAAAACCCAGATTACAAAATTATCTATTGACTTTAAAACATGTTGGCATATAGCAACGAAATGCAGTATAATGGGCAAGTATTCAGTAGCAGCTTTTATTTGTAAGAGAAGTGTAGCTGTTCAAAAGATCCTAATGATGTTTCATAGAGAAGACAATATGTAATAAGAAAAATATCACAATATATAGAAAGACATTCATATTTTGAAATCATACAACAAACAAAATTAAAGCAAAAAGTTAGGTCAGTTTAAATGTCGAAAATTTAAAAATGCCTAATTATTGCTTACTGAAAATGGCCAGTATAATACTCTTTCTGTATCCAGTCCAATAAATAACTTACTAATTGGATACTAGGTTTACAACAGAATCTTACGCAGGTTTACTCAGAAGCCCTAAATCTTAGTCCCAAATAACTGTGCATAAGATTGCAACCTGAGGGTTGTATCCGAGTGTCTGGCAACTTGCACAACCAATCTTTCCCTTCTCCTTCTCCCCTCCTTGAGGCCCCTCTGCCTGATATTTGGGGCAGGGGGCAACCCTTCAGCACTGCAGTCCCATGCAACACAGCCCACTCTGTTCAACCTCTCTGGAAAGAATTTTCAGGAATACAGGAGGGGAAGGAGTGAGGGAAGGAAGGGAAATATTGGTTGGGAAAGCTTCCTTCCATTTGGGCAATCATTTCATACAGCCCATAAAGTCTACAAATGTTTAAATAAAGACATGGGGTGGGGTGGGGGTGGGGAAAGCGACCACTTCTTTTCAACATTTTCTGACACACACACACACATATACTCACGTACAATACCATTCATGCTTCTGTATCCAATATTTCAGAAAGGATGAAGAATAGATTCAGCACAGTATACGCCAATAAGTAAACTAAGTATGCCTGCAAAGCTATTTTACATGAATCTGCTTACACATCTGTTAGCTTGGACTTTGGAAAGTTATATCAATAGGTGAAGTATACTCCATGAGAAGCATTATTGTGGGGATTATTGTTTCATTTTAAACCACTTAATAAATAAAAATGCTAGGGGGGGGAATCAATATCTGTACATATAAAAGGACATGTGTCTCCACTGGAAAAATACAATGAGAGAAACTGAAAGCAACAATAAATTAAATACTATTGTATCTTATTTCTTTCTTCTACATAGACGCTTTGTCAAAATTATGGTTTAGCGTTATGTAAATGAATCTTGAGTTTCCATTTTCAACTAACTGCCATTTAACATTCAGCTGCCTTGTTTCAGTATATTATTGTTAAAACTAACCACAGTCTATCCAAATTATGTCATAATGGGGATGTTCAGATAACACAATAAGCCACAGATAAGGCCAGTAACCCTTTTGAAGCAAATGATTAGTGAGTGTGTTTAAACCATAGTTATGTAGCCATCATGGTTAGGAATGATTCACACTAGGGGTGTGCACGGACCCCCCGCTCCGCTTCTCTTCCAGATCCGCGATTTGCGGATCGGGCCGCTTCGCTCCGCCCCCGCTCCGCCCATGTCCACTCCGCTCCGCTGCGGAGCTCCGGATCCGGATCGGAGCTCCGTTTCCCCCCCCCCCATAGGCTTGCATTAAGCTAAAAAAGTATACAACTTTTTTTCTGTGAAACTTAGAAACCTCAAGTTTGGCACCATGACACCTCATGGAGGTATAAACACACATGCCAAGACTCAAGGCAATCCCATCATCTCCTGATTTTTGGGGAATTTATGAAAATCCAACACCCCATTCACACCCCTTTCGATAGCTCCGTCAATGTGCACGTTAAAAACCTCAAACTCGCCACCATGATAGCTTATCCAGGGATACACACACACGCCCAGACTCAAGGCAGTCCCATCATCCCCTGATTTTGGGGGAATTTATGAAAATCCAACACCCCATTCACACCCCTTTCGATAGCTCCGTCAATTTGCACGTTAGAAACCTCAAACTCACCACCATGATAGCTTATCCAGGGATACACACGCACGCCAAGACTCAAGGCAGTCCCATCATCCCCTGATTTTGGGGGAATTTATGAAAATCCAACACCCCATTCACACCCCTTTCGATAGCTCCGTCAATTTGCACGTTAGAAACCTCAAACTCACCACCATGATAGCTTCTCCAGGGATACACACGCACGCCAAGACTCAAGGCAGTCCCATCATCCCCTGATTTTTGGGGAATTTATGAAAATCCAACACCCCATTCACACCCCTTTCAATAGCTCCGTTAAGCTCTGTCAATTTGCACGTTAGAAACCTCAAACTCACCACCATGATAGCTTATCCAGGGATACACACGCACGCCCAGACTCAAGACAGTCCCATCATCCCTTGATCTTTGGGGAATTTATGAAAATCCAACACCCCATTTGCAGACGTGGACTGTTCTCTGACATTTGGACAGATAAAAAAAAGGGAAGTGAGCACACTCACAGATGCCATCTAGACCCACAATCATGCCAAGGTACAAGGCAATCCCATCATCCCCTGTTTTTTGGCGGGGCTTAAACCTGCAGACATCTCAATGGGGCCATTTCAAAGGAAATCCCAACATGCCATGAATTGGGGAGTAGAGATAAACCTATGAATCTTCTTCCACACTTGAAAAATGGATTTGGAACTTTCAAAAGTTTAATTGAGCGCAGGAAGGACTTCTCCCCTGAGTCAAAGCCAGACACACACAACATCCCTGCGAGGCGGGCAGGGGAGGAGGGAGGGAAGGCAGGCAGGCAGCAGACATTTCTGGGGGCATAAGGAAGTGAGCCAAGGATAAGCCAGTAATGCATATAAAATGGGATGGATAAATAAATAAATAAATAAATGAAGGAGGGGTGGAATTAAAAGCAGCAGTGTTGCTGAATAAACAACAAGAAGAACTTTTTTTAAAAGGCTATATCTGTCTTTTACCAGTAATAGGGGGACGTGCCCAGGGGAGGGGGAAGCAGCTGCCAATTTGACTGGTCTAGTGACCAGTCTTTTAAGAAGCAACGCTGTCAGTTCAACTCATGAAAGCCATTGCTCCACCACAAGAGCTCTAAGGAGTAAAGCTCTCACTTCAACTCATGATAGGCATTGCTCCACCGGGTTACTCTCTTTGGAGGGTTCTGATGGCCCTCCAAGTATAGGAGAGAGTGAGGGCACGTCCACATGGCATGCCCTAGGGGAGCTCATCCCCTTGCACCACATCTTTTCAGTTGTTCCCCAAAGTTAGGGTGGGTAGCAGTGCTCTCTTATTATTGGCTTAGTATATGATTTCAGGTTGTGTTTGTGCATTTGGTGGGGCTACTATTTTAAAAAACACTGGGAAAAGTCCGTTCAGACTAAGAAAGAGAAGTTCCCAGAATCCCAAGTTACCCGTTTTGCCTATCCCCTCCTCCAACTTTGGGATCATGTGATCATGACCGGGAGTTGATTCTGCCCCTCAGCCCTTCGGAAAAGGTATTTTTCCCGCCGGTTTTTTAAAAAATTCTAGCACACGAACCACACCATACAGAGAGCTGAGAGTAGGCTCAAAATGACCCCCATCCACGACTCTCTAAGCACAAGAATTTTCAGAAAGATAGCTTCAAAAACAACACAGTTATCCCCCTTTCTTTTCCGCAATGCAATCCTATGGGCGAAATGTTTCAAGATGGCGATCGGAGCGGACCGCGGAAACCGGAGCGCTCCGAAAATGGGCGCTTCTCTTCGCCTTGCTTCTAGGGGTCAGCGGTCCGCTTCTACTCCGCCTCTGGGCAAGGCGGAGCAGGCCAATTCGCTCCTGCTTCTATGCTTCTAATCGGAACGGAGCACATGCCTAGTTCACACAGCACACTAATTCATGGTTCACACAACACGCTAAGCCAGAATGTTTAGTTCAGAACGCTTAACCACTGCAGCTTAGCATGTCGTTTGAACAGGGTCAATGCTAAACTGATTAGTAAAAAAGGAAGGAAAAGCTTCTGCTCTCCTCATGCCTACAGAAGAATAGCAGAGGGAACATATGAGACTGAAGTTCATTCTAAACCAAAGTTTAGCTTTTTATATGAAGGGAAACTTTATCTAGAGTTCAGTATTGCCCTAGAAGTAAAGCAAAATGGACAGATTTTCAGTGTCCTTTGTATATCAGAGGGAAACTGATAATTAAAAGAAAAACACAGCATAGATGATGACAAATAAATTACCAGGATTGTACGTAGATCATTTTTGCTGCACGAGCAAACCAAATTATTTTTAAGGTGTATCTGCCTCTGGCTTCTCAATAGGTTGTTTTGGCTACACAACTGTCTTAACTCACTGCCAAAACCTTCAAGTGGGATCTGCAACAGGATTGAAGTGCTCTTGTTCAGTGTTCTAGCCAGCCAGCCATGACTTCTTCCAGGATATTTCATTCCATTCTCCCTTCCTCCCTCGCCACCCTGTTTTGTGTTCTCCTCTAAGTCAGACAGTCAGTCAGCATTCCATGCCCACTGAGAATACTTAGTCATGTCCCCCCTTCTCTCCCCACAAAGATGTTTTGTACTTATGCAAACTTTTGTTTTCTACCAAGCCTGCTGGTATTAATTTTACAATCACTAAAAGAGCAGAAAACAGTAAAAAAAAATACAAGGCCCTATCTGGAGAGGATGGACCTTGCCTCAGCTATCCACACACAAGTCACGTCCAGGCTGGACTACTGCAATGCATTGTACATGGGGCTGCCTTTGAAGCCGGGTCAGAAACTTCAGCTGGTGGGGGCAGGACAATTTGTTGTTGTTGTTGTTGTTATTGCATTTATATCCCACCTTTTTTCCTCCAAGGAACCCAAGGTGGCATATATAATCCTCCTCCTCTCCATTTTTATCCTCACAACAACAACCCTGTGAGGTAGGTTGGGCTGAGAGTCTGTGACTGGCCCAAAGTCACCCAGTGGGTTTACATGGCCGAGTGGGGACTAGAACCCAGATCTCCCGACTCCCAGTCCAACACTTTAGCCACTACACCACACTGGCTCTCATAATGCACTATAATGAGCCAGTTGCACTGATTACCAGTGTGTTTCGAGCCAAATACAAAGTTCTGGTTTTGACCTTTAACACCCTAAACAGTTTGGGACCAAATTACTTGAAGGATTGATATCACCTAGATCAGCCTGCCCGCACTTTAAGGTAATAAAGGGAGGCCTTTCTCATTTGCCCACCTGTGCGACCAATTAGGTGGGTGAACTCACGTGAGAGGGCCTTCTCTGCAGTGGCCCAGCACCTTTAGAACAAGCTCCCATCGGAGGTTCGCCATGCACCATCCTTGCAGGCTTTTAAGAAGGTCTTGAACACATATTATTTCTCATGATATGAGAAGATTGTTGCTGATATGGCCATTGTTATTGCCAGTTTTATTGTTGGCTTTTATT
The DNA here is from genome assembly GCF_023053635.1 of Elgaria multicarinata webbii. NCBI lineage: Eukaryota > Metazoa > Chordata > Lepidosauria > Squamata > Anguidae > Elgaria > Elgaria multicarinata. The sequence continues at coordinate 25,821,247 of NC_086174.1, forward strand.
GTTTTTAATTGCTATTTTATTGTGTTTATGTTTTATTGCTTTTAATATTTTAATTGTTTTTATGTATTTTACTGTTATAAGCCGCCTTGTGGGGGCTTCTGTCCCAAAAGGCAGCCAAGAAATGTTTTAAATAAATACAAACATCCATCCATGAAAATAATTTAACCACAGCCATTAAAACCATTTCAAAAAGGGAACAACCATTTATGACCCAAAAGATGTCCTAAAAGACTTCTTCTTGTGTGTAGATGTTGCCAATGGCATTTGGCTACAAAAGGATTAGCAAATGGAGAAATGAATATATATGATGGTATATTAAACAGTATATGGAAAAGAAATATTGTTTATGCCCCTCCTCTTGGTGCTACAGGTGTTTTGACCCACTATAAAAATTTGAAGGCCTTTCCTGAATAGGGCCTTCAATACACAAAGATTCCTCTATAATCTTTTATTCATATACATGGATTTCACCTAGTGAAAACAGATTTAATAATGTATAAGAGAGGTCTTACTATATTGTGCCAATTTTAAATGAAGTCTTTCAACTTAAATGTGTATTTACTACCTAGAGAGGCAAAACTGACTTTAAAAATGACCTTCTGATATAAAAAAATGTAAACTTATTTTTCAAATCTAAGAGAATACAATGAAAAAACAACAAAAAGCAAGTAGTGGTTTAAATACACAATTACAAAATTCAAGTTTTGTTCAAACCTCACAGGAGTTGGAATTTATAACACATCACATTTAACAAAAGGCCAAGGCCAATAAAACAGGAAAAAAGAAGATTCCCATTAGACACACACAGAATATCCCAAAGAAAGAAAATCTAATAAAAATGAGTGAGAAGGCCAACAACAACCCAAAAAAGAGGGGAGGGGTAATCTAAGCATTATTGTATGCACTGAGTGTGAGTTGGCGTGTTATGTAGGTGACTATATTTTGGAAACCAAAAAGGAGAACAACATGGTTGGCCCCCAAGGGGGCATGCCCAACAACACGTCTGGCCCCAGGGGGCGTGTCCAATACCAAGGGGGTGTGCCCACCCAAACACAGCCTTGGTCACATATCTGATTTTACAGCACACAATTAAGAAAAATCTGTTCTACATAATATCTTAATGTTAAAATCACTGAAATAAAGAACAAGTGAGACATTCAATGTGTCTGAAATTAACTTCACTCACTCCTACTTTTGTAGCTTTTGCTGTACTTTGAAGCTTTTACTATACTTTGTGTGATACAGTCTCCCCTACCCTCAAATATGTTTTCTGACTGTATCCTCACTTGTTTCAAACTGCTGCTGCTGTTAACAGGGCTTGCTGCCAGGCAACTGGCTGGCTTTTTTATTTTTAAATTTCAATTTTTAAAAAACTAAAAGTAGAGAAACTAGAGTAGTTTCTCTACTCTAACATTAGGGTGGGTGTTGTGGGTGGTGGACACTACTCTGCCCATTCATGCTTCTCACTTATATACATTAGCTTGTCAAGGCTTGTGCATTGGCACCACTTCACACATCTAGACTTTGAACTCCTGTCTACTTCCTGCACAAACACACAACTCTGAGACCCTCTTTCTGATGCCCTGCGTTGCATGCCAGCACCATGGGGCTAAGTTACAACAGGTAACTCTGGGCTGTCTGTGCAGCCTCTGTTGTCTCTGTCTCTCTAAGTCATTGCAGCCAAACCGAAGCCTCCAGCCTCAAACAATCTCAGTGTGTGTGTGTGTGTGTGTGTCAAAGTCTCCCAAGGGTCCAGCCAGTCTGCACACTTGTGGCCAGGGATATTGCTTATTGTAGCTTATGGCTTGGTCATGTCCGGTGACTCTTACTTTAAAAACCTCCACCAGCAGCCGCCTCCGCTTTCTCTCCTCCCACACAACCACTCAACTATGATGCACTCTTAAAATACTCTGGGTGGCAAGCCAGCCTCTCAGGTGCATCTGGGTTGCCTTCAGCCTCTCTCTGCCTTATGCCAACCAGCCAACATCTCCAGCCTCAAACAATCCCCCACCCCTCTCTCTGCCAAAGTTTCCCAATGGTCCAGCCTCTCTACGCACCTGTACCCTGTGGCTGGGGGTAAGGTGTCAACTTATAGCTTGGTTGCATTCAGTGACTCTTGTTTTTTTAAAAAAAACCTCCACCGCCAGCCACCTCTGCCTGCACCAATACTGGACTCTGAGACACTCTTAAAAAGGCTCTGTGTGGTACACCAGCCTCTCAGGGCTCAGCTACAGCCATCTCTGAGTTGAGTGTTCAGTCTAACTCTGTCTCTAAGAGATATGTCAGCCAACCAAAGCCGCAAATCTATCTATTTTTCTCTGACACGCACTTCAAATGTTCTGCATCGTATTGCAGCAGTGCAGACAGAGCCTGGCTCACAAATGAACAAAGTGAAGTGGAAGAGAAGGGGTAGCGAAGCAAAGCCACAACATGCCAGGTTCCAACATCCGCAGCAACAGGGCATCTGCAAAGATGAGAGCCTCTCTCTCGACTGGCACCTCACTGACGGTCATGAGAGTTTTTCTCTGACGCTTCATCACCCATGATGTGGAACTTTGAGAAAAAGGCCTCTGGCCCATTCTGTTTTGCCCTGTGGGCTGCTTTGACTGACCTCTCCTTTCCCACATTTTGATTTGTGGATGCCTCGCCTCTGCTGAGCTCCAGGTACCCGACTGCCCCCCAAATCTGCAACAGGAAAGGTGCCCTGCTCGCCCAGCACTTCTTAGCTAAAAACTGGAGATCCCCTCGATGCCTGAAACTGCTCAGTGTGCAAGACCCCAAAGAGGAGGTTTGACAACCTGAGTTTGAAGGATATGGCTCCAGAAGTTTTTAAAAACAATTTTAAAACCTCAAACTTTTTTAAAAATCCTAAAAATCAACAGATGAACGGTTCTGTTTCAAATTTGGTATGGTTAAGGCCCTACCTTAAATCTACCATGGTGCCAAGTTTCATCTCTTTATCTTTAAAAATGACAGAGATATAAGCATTTTTGTTAATACCCACTTAAGTAGAGTTGCCATTTGGCTGGGGAGGATGGGAAAAATAGGGATTTTTCTTCAAATTTCATAATTTCCCCCCTTCCTGGATTTGATACCAAAATCCTGACAAATCTGGGTTTTTCCTGTCATATGGTCACCCTACATGTGAACAGCCCCAATGAGTACATACAGGCAAAAGGCTCTACAGGTGCACAGACTGTGGCAAGACATCTATTTCCAGCTCCAAGGTCATGAGTCACATGAGTACCCACTTGGGATGCACTCTGTTCATCTCCAATGAATGTGGGAGGAGCTTCAGTACCTATGCTACATCAGAGAGTTTACTTTACTACTTTGATATTTTGACTGTTATATTTTCATTTGTTTGTGTAGCTATTTAATTGTTCTCGGGGTGGTGTTATGACTGTAAACTACCCCAAGGGCATCTGCTGGTTGGTTGGTCTACAAACATAATAAACAAACAAACAAAAATGGGTGATAATGAATGCAGAAAATCTCTGGATGACAAACAGTTCACCTATTACAGTATATTTAAGGATGTGTCGCTTTTCCAAAATGTTGGCACTCCATAAAATGTATCGGATTCCTTCTTCATTCAATACACTCAATTGACATTTAATTCTATAAGGCAGCACTGTTTTAGTGGTGTCACTAATCTTATTACATCATCCCAACAAACCTGTACAACTGAGTGATTTCATGCATGAAGTAAGGATGATAACTACAGGTAGTACAGCTTTCCAAATTTAATATTTGCATTATAGCAGGTAATAAGGAATTGTGTTTGGGGGGAAATGTTTAATTAAGATGAAAAGTCCAGAAAAATAATAGATAAATCCCAAAATTACAAGCTAAAAAATTCCTCAATATGAACTAGGAAATCTGCAAGTTAAAGTTAGCATTGCAAAGCTGGCATTTCTAAGATAGTCTGTTCTGGATTTAAGTCTGCATAGTTACATTACTGCACTCTTTTCTGGTTGCCTGTGTTCAGACAATGGCCTAGTTCATGCATGAACTAGAAAAGTGAGTTTTCAACACGCACACTCCTCCCTCCTCCTGTAGCGTGGTCATGAGGAGACAAGGAACATCTGCATTCTGAATTAAATTAACTGTAGTTTACTATTCGAACTGAGGAAATTCTCGTTAATTTAATTATGGTTTGTTACGAAACTCCATTCATAGCCCATAATCAGTCAATTACTGTTTTGAGGTTACGAAAATATTCACAAAATAAATCCTACCTTAAATCCTACCTTCTACTCACTTTTTCGCATCTTTTCCAAACCAATGTTCTCTAAATGTGCTGCTGCATTGTCACAATGATTTTTATTTGAAATGTCTGTGTCACTGTGAGATCCAGCCAATCAGGAAACATGTAATGGACATGCAGACATCAAAGCCTCACACAGCCAGTATCTGGCTTTTTAAAAAAACTATATTTACCATATTTATATACCTCTCCCTATTCTAAATTTTGAAGCGGTGTACAAAATAAAATAAAGTAAAAAATCACACAGAATAAAACACCTTAAAATAGATTTTTAAAAGCAAAGTGCAAAGTGAACCATGGCTGGTCTTCAAGGGACCATGTGTCCCATTCTGAATGGTAAGAGCAAGGGAGAAAGGCATCTTTGTTGCCCACGCAACTGGGCTATCCCTCCTGGCCTTGGCACACCTCACTAGTAGTTTCAGTTTCAGCACCTGCCAACATTGCCCATTCACTCCAAACCAGCTCTTGTCAGACATGACCAATTGGGGCAAAATGGGGATAGGGATGCATAGCCAAATGGGCATCCCTGTTCATATTCTGTCCTCGTCAACTAAGTGCAACTGGATTGGGGCATGGGACGTTCAGCCCAGTCAACTTGGCAAGAAAAGTACATTCCATCATCCACCAGGCAGCAGCACCCTTGCAAAAATTAGATGAAAAGGGAAGCACATTCCACAGGGACCAACTGTTTTCAGTCAACACTAGCGAAATCCATGGCATTTGAGAATGACAGGAGACCTGAAACCCACCTGAGGATGCTTAGGAACTAATCATGAATCTGTCACTTTCCTCTACCTTTGTAAGTCCAAGACAGTTTTAAATATAATAGTATAGGAAACCTGCTGTGTTACTACAAGTAATATGAAAGAATTTGTTTATGAATTGGTTGTAAAAGCAAGATGGAACTGAACAACTGAAGGAGAGGAACCTAACAGTAGCTGTGGTAGTATTATACAACATGGAAAGTTTTTAAGTGGACCTTCAACTTAATTAATATGTAAAATGAGGAAGACTTCCTTAAGAGGGATTGATGCTAAACGCTGAATTGAAATGTCAAGATGAATAGGCTGACTGAATCAAAGTAGAATTCCTTGCCACACTTTAAAGAATTATCACAAGATAGATAGATTGTCAAAATACAAAAGTCAATGTTTCCACGTGATGTGGTGCAGAAACAATGGTCTTCAATAAAAATAATATCTTTTATTAGAGTTACTTTCATATTTGATATCTGAAACATTTAAATCAAACAGATCCTAATATTATGTCTTTTTTATTATTAAAAAGGGAACCTTTTAATTATACTAAGCGAATGTTGATATTAATATGATTTTAGTCTATTGTTAACATAGGCACTTGTTAAAAATACATATAAGAAGATACATGATTAAAAGAATGAATTTTACAAGGGATTTCATAACTAGGTTTTAAAATCTATATCAGTCAGCCACCATTGAACTCATTTAAGTGTCAATAGCTCTTACTATGCTTTACGGATTTAACAATGCAACTTCCATTCCTTATTCTAATCTCATGTAATTTACCCTACTTAACTCCTTGCTTCTAGATATACATTTGCCACCCAATGAGTTTATTTCACATGTCATTTACTTTTAACAGTAAACTAAAAGTATTTGTGAGGAATAATCTCCCTGTAAATCCAGCATAAGATAAAAAGCTCTTATTTATCCAGTGTTTTGTGGCTTGAATTGAAGCATTATTGGGAAGGGTAAGCAATAAACAAAAACACCTCAGGGGCCTGAGACGAGCAATGTAACCAATTATATTTAATTAAATCAAAGGATAGGAGCCCTAGGGTGGAATGAGCTGAGGAACGAATTTGCATTAACACCTAGCAGCCAAACACACAGTCTTTGGTTTAGTCTGAAACTACAATTGTTGCTATCTATCCTCTGCACTGAAGGGGGCCATTAGCTAAATTTTGAGGCATTGTTTGTTCACTGATGAGAGACTGCCTTCTCCACATTTTCACTTCCTGGCACAGAAAAATCGCCTGCTAAAAGCTAAAATAAACAGTTCCTCCTGAAAGGAAACAAACATCTCCATCCTATTCTCAAATTTGCAAATCTATTCAGCCTCTATTCAGGAAAGGGAACAGATAGAAAATAACACCACCTTTTAAAAATAGAGTCTTGAGGTCAACATTTGCAGATTAAATGATACACATGTAGAAGGAAGATATAGGGAAATAGACTATATTGGCAAGCAGATGGCAAGAGAAAGTTGACTTCTCAAGTTACAGAACTTATTTATTAATTACATTTCTATACCGCCCAATAGCTGGAGCTCTCTGGGCGGTTCACAACTTGATCTAAGTAGGGTGACAACATGAAAAGGACAGAGCTCCTGTATCTTTAACAGTTGCATAGAAAAGAGAATTTCAGGAGCTTTCATTTGTATATATGGGGAACCTGGTGAAATTCCCTCTTCATCACAACAGTTAAAGTACAGGAGCTATACTAGTGACCAGATTTAAAAGAGGGCAGAGCACCTGCATCTTTAACTGTTGTGATGAAGAGGAAATTTCACCAGGTTCTCCATATATACAAATGACACCTGCTGAAATTCCCTTTTCAATACAACTGTTAAAGATACAGGAGCCCTGTCCATCTTTTCATATGGTCACCTAGATCTAAGCATCTTTACCATGTTTGAAAAAAAAGGAAGGCAATCATTGATATCTACTCTCAGCCAAGCTTATAGATCAGGAAACAACACATTTATCTATAGTATTATTTTCTAAGTATTTAGAGAAAAAAAAACTGAAATCCTGAAAAGGAAAAAAAAAGTTGGATCCTCTCTACATATTTGTTTAAAATTTTATTGTAACCAAAAAGTGATCAGTCCCCTAACAATTGATGTCTAAACAGCTGTTACATAAGAATAAGAGAAAAATAATTAATACAATTTTAGGGGGGGAACCAATACAAAGGAGAAAAATAAAGGAAAAAAGGGGGGAAAGGGAAAGAAAAAAGAATAATATAAAAGAAACTAAATAAACAATTATACTAATTAATAAGTGTGCTGTATGATCTTCATTTGTTGTTATTGTTAGGGTAAAAACCCCAACCAGAAGGGAGGGAACAGGAAAACCAGACAAGTCCAGATGCAGTGAGCACTTCTTTATTAAACTACACATGTAGGAGGAAACTTACCCTCAACAGATCGAAGATGAGCTTCTCTACCCATCATCCACAGCCAACATCTTTTATAACATTCCATGCCCCTCCTGATGTGCTCATGGCTCCTCCCATCCCTTATTGATTGCAGAGTTATACATTTTCCATAAATGCAACTATTTCTAACAACTAACAGTACATAATATTGTGACAACTATGCCCTGTTTATGTAACTTACTGTACCAGGTAAGTCCCCCCTGCCAAGGGCGGGCAAAGCTGATATTGCTGACTTTGCTGCCCAATGGGGGGGGGGGTTCGGGTGATAACAAGGAGCAGTGCGCCAAAGTGTCTGGGATAATGGCAGCTTGGATCCGGGATCCAAGCCTTATTAGCTATGTTTTTGGAAACTGCTACATTTGACCAGGCAGATTAGAGACATGCTCTGCAGGGGTAGAAAGTGCAGAGCAACCTTGAGCAACTGGCCACCTGCATTCTGATGACTCTTTATTAATGAACAGAGGGAAAGGAGAGGTATGGTGGGACAGGGCCTTGAATGCTTGGTGTACACTTTCCCCCCAGAAAGGGGTCTTTCGGTGGGGGGTCTTTTTGGCCGTCTTAACTTAATGTCGAAATGTTCAAAGCTGAAGTGGGCATATATTGTTGTAAGTCCAGTTGTGATGCATGTTGAATAAATCTCCCCCATATAGAGTAAAAGTATAGCGATACTGTTTTTCCTTGGATTAGAAGCAAATCATGAGTTATTTTTTCTGATATTGCCACTGACCATATATTTTGGTACCATGCCGATAAGTTCAAATTGTCCAGTTTTTTCAACTGCTGTGTAATTGTCTGGCGAGCAGCAGTTAGTAAGAAGAAGAACAAATCTTTACATTTCATATGGATCCTCTATATGTTAAGTAAAAATACTGTGCGTCTTATAAATGTTTGCTTCCCCTACAAGGTAGTGAAGCAGTATTCAGAGGTTCACAGAAACCTGTATTCTGGCAATACAGAGTGCCAAACTTTCAAAGGTTTGAAAATGTGGCTCATTTCAAATAACTCTGAGACTGGACTTGTTGTTCATGTCACCATGCTAGAAATAAATCGTACTTGACACTTTTTTAAAAGTGCAAATTAGTTAAGTCATTTTTTTTTGTTATACAAATGCATGAAAATAGATTGCAATGGTTTTTAAATCACTTCCTCCTTTCACCGCTCCTACTAAAAGGCTGAATTTATAAAATTATTTTTTATAGGCAATCAGTGGTTATTGTGCCCTGGTGGCTTAAAGAAACGAAATAGCCAAGATACTTAGGTTTGAAAAATAGCTGTTGAACATGAGTACAATAATTTCATAATACTTTCTGAGCCTTTATAACTTAATGTTCAAAGAAGAGAGTATACATAGCAAAAAAATGTCTTGGGGGTGGGGGGTGGAATCTGCAGCCAAATCTCAGGTTCCATAAAAATACGTCCATTCCTTCCCAACCTATAAATTGCATTACTTTGAAAGAATTTAAACTACAGTTCATCTATGGCATGAGACAGGAATGATAACGTGGTAGGTCTGGAAAATAGTTCTGGAGCTGTCATATGGACATCTAGGAGGGAGATAAGAGAGGGAAGCAGGTTATTCTACCAGAACTGCTAAGGACCACTGTTATGATGAACAGCCTTCCCTTACCTAGTGCTTTCCAGATGTTTTGGGCTACAACTTCCAGCCAGCATGGTCAATGGTCAGGAGTGCTTGGAGTTCTCCGAAACATCTGGTGGTCATTCTGTTGCAGCCTTGACCTCCAGATGTTTTGGATTACAATTCCCAGCATTCCTGACCATTGGCCATGCTGGCTGTGGCTGTGGGAGTTGAGGACCAAAACATGGAAAGTTCTAGGTTGGTTAGGGAAGACTACTGCATGTCATAGAATCACAGAACAGTAGAGTTCGAAGGGGCCTACAAGGCCATCTCCTACACTAGGAGATACATAGCATGGATGGTAGATAGAGTAGTACATTTCTGCACTGTACTACTTCCCACAGTGGGGTAGTGTTTCATATTTTTAATTTTCCTTCATAGAAAAAGCTCCATGCATCTAATGAACCAGCACAGTAGACAGAAGGGTATGCATTTTCCTCCTGTCTGTTATTTTTCTACATTCAGGCTATATTTTAAAGGGTAAAAATATAATTCCTCCTCTCCCACCCCTACAGTATTAGATGGTTATTGTCTAGTACCACTGTAGTCTACATAACTTCAAGAACAGTTCTCAGGCTGTGCTCTCAGCAGTCTCTGAAACAAGACACCTGACAATTCCCTATAGAGAATTTTGTACTAACTCCTGCTGGAAGACTTTGGGACATCAAAGATTTGCCATCACCGATCACAACCCAGAGATGTTGAATCTCTTTGTGAAAAATCTTTAATTTTTTTTATACTAACTGCATCACCCTACTCACAATAATAATACCTAACAATCTTTAAAGTGTTTCAGAGTATCATCTTCATAATCCTTAGAACAATTCCATAAGGAAGTCTAGGACAATTCCCTTATTGCAGGTAAGGAACCCTAGCAAATTCCTAACACATATGAAACTTGAACTCGGGACTTCACTTCTCATAGTCCATCCTTGGCCTCTACACAACACCAGCTCTCAATGCCTCTGAAAGTCTGATAATGTGTCAGGAGGAGGAATAAAATTTATGTTTGTCATTTAGAAAGTTTCTGTTAGCATATTTCATTTCTGTATCATGTTAAGCAAGAGTAAAAGAATTATTTTTCTTCATTGTACAAGTAGTGTGTGTGTGATGCACACACAAACATACATGTACATACACACACAGGAAAATATTTAGAAGGTGTAAAGTTAATTATGTTCTGTCACAATTTAAAGCTCTAGTACAATATAGTTTAAAACTATGCATACACACCACATATATTATTTTCCTGTTCTATTATAAACATTGTTGAAACTGAATAAAAATACTGAAAGAAAGATTCTACAAATATGCTGTTTCAGCCTGAAAAGTAAATAGTAGAAATTTAGTTCACACTGGCTGTCCTTGATCTGTGTTTAAAAGATACTCTGCTTATTCTATATTGTGTTGCTATCTTTAACAATGCCATATACTAGGTCCACACTATCATAGAAATCTAAGATGACCTTAAACAGCATTAAATGCAAAAGTGGCATTCTACATTTATGAAAATACAGCTAACCACATCCTACATTTCTTTTTTCATATATTATAGTTTAATTGTATGTTCTCTCCCAAAAGGTGCCGCTAATGGAAATAAAAGAAACAAATAAAAGGAACTGCTTTCATAATAAACAATAATTTCCTACCTAATTAATTAATGGTGAATTCAAAAAGCCACTTCAATGTGATATGTTTCTTACACAAATTGTACTTCCATGGCGGGGGGGGGGGGGATGTCACAGTCAAGTGGCCTTCACTGGTACCAACAGAAAAACAAAAGAAATGTTAGAGAAGCAGCTCTGCCATCTCTATGGCAACCAGAATACCTTACAATCCATTGGTCAGGGTCTTGGATCATGAGGGCTGGAGACCAAGTTATCTTGTGGCTTGTCATGTCATCTGAACCCAGCGATGGTAGATTGTTGGCATAGTTAACAAACCACCAAGAACTCATGGGCTGTTCTAGGATTGTGGGTGGTTTGTTAACCAAGCTAGCAATCTACCCTCGATGAGTTTGGAAGACATGGCAAACTACAATTGTGAGTTGAATAAGCAAAATGGCCACCCACATGCACTGCAGCCCACGGTGGCTTAAATAAGTCATGGTGGGCTGCTTGATCGTGCAAACCGGGCCACAGAGTCTGTAGGGGACAGTTCTTTCAGTAAAAGCAACTGGATAGTTGAGTTGGTGGAGAAGCCAAATTTGTGATAAACTACCAGCATGACATTCAAAGGATCAATCAATCATGGTAGAACCCCAAACCTAAATAATAATAATAATAATAATAATAATAATAATAATAATAATAATAATAATAATAATTTGTATCCTGCCTTTTCCCCAATATTGATAAGTAAAGTTTTGCCTCCACTTCCCCACAAATGACTGACATATTGAAGGAAGGAACACCAGCAGGGGGAGAGTGAATGGAATTAGTGGCTGCAACCCTGAAAAGAAGCATTCCATGCTCCAACGTTTTGTTGCAGTGCCCCAGTTGTTTATTTTCAATTTCTGTGAACAGAGAAGCGCACCTATATTGAATGTATGTGGAGTATAACATGGCACCTTTTCTGAGCTCACAGGACCAGGACCAGAGAGATTGAAGGGACGCAATGAATAATCCATGTCAATAGCCTATCCCAAAACAATCATCTTCCTCCATATCATCTTCCTCCATATCATCTTCCTCCATATCAGCCTGCCTATTCATCACTGAGGCCATCTTCAGAGGCACTCCTCCAGGTGCCTTTGCCAAATGAGTTATAGTAAATAGCAACCTGAGTTGTGGTACCCTCTCTGTAAAATGTTCTCCCCAGGGAGGCCTGCCTCATGGTGACACTGTTATATTTTTGGCAGCAGGCAAAGACCTTTTTATTTTTACAAGCCTTTTGCCTCAGAACTGATTGATTTGATGCTGCTTTCATCTGTTGCTTTAATTCTGTTGTAATATATATTATTGCCTTTCAGATTTTTATTGTTATATTGGCGTAAGCTGCCTTGGCAATCTTTATGTTAAAAGATAGGGTACAAATGTCTAAATAATGATAATAGAACTAGTTACTATCCAGTGGCTAATTTTTAAGAACAGAGATTCTAAGCCTCCATTATACCTAGAGGCCATATCCTTTGTCCTTCTGAATTTGTTCCTTCTTGTATCAGAATACACATATTCATCTTCTTTGAATTTAATTTGGGCCACTACAGACTTAACATTTGTTTGATCAGGAGTGGGTGAGGGTTTGAGTACTGCCTTTGCCAGCCCCTCCCTTCTCATATGTGGATCTTTTCCATTCCTCTTCACCCCTGGATCATTTTACATCTGACTGTTGGTTAACCCTGATTAAAATGAACTCAAGGAAGTTTTTAAATCTATTTCAGAACACTGACAAAACCAAGGGAGGGGAAGGGGACGTCAGCATATCTGTGTACTTGATTGGATCACCTCTTAACTGGGAGTCTGATTTGGCTGTAAAATTTCCACATGAAAACACAATGAGAATATATTCTTAACGATCTCCAGTTCCTTACTTTCTGTTAACGACAACTTATTTATTTATTTATTTATTTTATTACAATAGCCAGAGCTCTCTGGGCGGTTCACAAAAATTAAAAACATTCAAAGTATAAAACTTCATTATTGTGGTTAAGACACATTCTAAAAACTCTGCAGTGGTTCAGCCTGTGACATGTGACACCTACACACAGACATTTTAACTGAATCTCTAGTGCAATTTCATCTCTACAATGCTGTTATCTCTAGAATGTATTCACACTGACTGAGCTATCACAGTAAAACAAATAGAAGTGTTTCATTCCAAGCCTTGGAACAAGAAACATTTAGCAGATGTTAATTATCCCCACAGAATAGATGCAGGATTTGAAATTAGTCCAAACAATGTCCTAGCTTAACTCTGAGGACTTACAAAATGAGCTATCAAGGCCTATTAGTGCATGGTAATGGTTTGAGCACTTGAAGATGTGACCCTCAAGTCTTTATTCTGACCCAGGTTTCACAAATGGGGCACAAGATTGACTGTCACGCAATATAATTGGTGAAGGATCTAAAAAATATATCTCCCTGATATGTGAAACCACAGGCTTACTTACTCAGGCATGTTCACTTAGAAAATACGTTAAGACCCATTCAAGCGTCATGTCAGGGTTAAAGGTTGCCGTGTAAAGCCTTTAAAACTTCAGCCTTAGCACCATGTTACCATTTGTCTTGCACCAATATTACATCAAAACACAATTCCCATTACTAGTGAAAGTTTCTTAAAAAGATCCTGGATACATATTAAGAAATCACTTTATTTTATACACAAAACTTTACCTAAAACTCGCACAAAGATCTCACAGTGCATTTGTTAACTTTTAACACTGGTATAATGCAACTAGTGCTATCATGAGTTTTTGCTTTGTTTTGCCTTTTTAAATAAAAATTGCAAATTAATATACACACACGTGTGTTGCTTCACAGCCATTTCCAGATACTGAAATGTCTTATCACTACTTTGGATATGAAGACTTGACTGTGTGGACATTTCTCTAGGATGCGCTTTTAAGCAACATCCTCAAAACCTAAGCACTACCAGGACATTATTATTATTCTAGAGCTGAGGTGCAACACAAGCAACACCAAAGTGCAGTACAATTTCCTCCCCTAAGCTACTAAATGTTTATCTAGGCAAGGAATAACAAATTGTGGATCTCCAGATGTTTTGCCCCATGCCTCCCATCAGCCCTATCCAGCATAGCCAAGGATAAGGGGAGCTGTAGGCCAAAACATCTGGAGGGCTACAAGTTGCCCACTCCTGATTCAAGGCCAATGGCATTCTATGCAAAACAGAAGTCTGGCTGTTGAGCAGGTTTACCCGTAAGCTCTCCTATTCAGTTGCTAATGTTGCAGAATGGCTAGTAGAGATACAGTATGTGACCTATGAAAAGTTCAACTTGCAATAGTTCCTGTCAGGTAACACCCATTAAAGGCAGTTACTATCATATTTCAAGCAGTTGGCACTACATCCAACACAGCCAACTCTGTGATGATGAAAATAACAGGACTGGCATTAAACTATGTTATGCTGAGCTCTGCTTTGCTCTGTTTTCCCAGTGAGTCCATTAGGCATGACCCATGCTGCTAAAGCCATGTATTAAATATTTGCAAGGCAATAGCTCTTACACATGCTGCTGGGATGCAATCCAGAGGATCCACTGACAGCACAAAGCCAACACCGCAGGTTGTGATGTCATGGAATAATAGATGCAGCCCTTTGCACTTTTTGGTGAAGGGGGAAGACAGGAATTAATAAATCAGTGGTGACGAGGAAGCTTTAAAAAAATTAACAAGGTATGTAGATCACCAGGGATGTTCATTTACACTATCCAAAAATCTCCCTGAGCCAAGGTGGTGTATATGGGCCCCCAAGTCCCCCAATGAGCATCCTGAACCCTTACGGAACCCTTATTTTACTGACACCTTATCTAATAACACTGGCTGGAGAGAGAGAGCAAACACAACTGCTCCCAGCAATGGAGGAGGTCAGAGAAAGAGAGGGGGGAAGGAAGGGGAGGAGCAAAAGGAAGGAATCACAGGAAACCACATTGTAGGCTACAGAGAACCTGAGACTAGTTTTGATCAAAATTCCCACAAACTAACTCTAACAATGCCCCCTCCCTGTAACATGCAGATGCAATATTCTCAACACAAGCAATATATTAAATGCATGCAGAACCTTGTCTCTGACATCCATGACCATTATGAGACACTTATGGCCACCACCGCAAGATGAAGCAGTTGTGAGCAACAGGCAATCTAAATAGTACACAGAAATAGATGGGCCTGGAACCAAATAATTACCTGCCACAGATTACAGAGGATCGTGAAGATAGGGATAGTGGAGTGTGAATGGGGCTTGGAGTAAAAGAGATGAGATAGAAAACAAGATCCTTACAGGGACTTTGGCATCATTCTGCCTGCAGGAATAGACAGGAAATGGAGTTTTAGGTTTACTGGGAACATTTCCAGGAGCTGAATTATGCATACTTAGCTTTGCTCTAATATTCCACATACAGTATTAAAGGAGAACTAGCCAAAAGGCCATATTTACAACAAAGGCAAAAAAATAAAAAGAGGAATGCAGCTAAAAGATAAAGACACTCAAGCTTGCTGCAATCTGATATCCTAATGATAGTTTAGTCTGTTTGAATAGTTTTAAAATTATATGAACCACACTTAAGAGCCGTATTTTGCAAATTTAAACCCCTTATTTTGAAACTGCACTGAAATCATGTACATTACTCTGAAGGAATCAATCTGATAATTAAAGAAAGCATAGTCAGCACAGGAAAACATCATGTTCTGTTTTGGTGGAGGAATCACTAGAACTAAGCACCATTCATATCAGAAGAGGGATAAATGAAAGCAATAATGAAGAGATTGTGCCCAATGAGTGTGGTATAAGCAGAAACAAATGACAATTTTCAGTACCACGGTAATAGCTTGTGGGGTCAGGTGGCTAAAACATGAGATTTGGATGCAGAAAGATATGCTGTTGCTCAGAACCCAGCTTTGCTATGAAGCTCCCTGAGTGCTATAAGAATATATAGATTATAACATGCCCTAAGCCTTTGTGAGAGAGTGGTGGGAAATCTAATTAAATTGGATTCACAATTGCAGGCTTCGAGCACTGAATATCTGCAATAATCTTTCTGCGGGAGGCTACCACTAGCTATAGTAAGTAGTGTCATCAAGCAACACTGAACCAGGAGTACTTTTTACACTGATTGGAGAGTCTGGTAAGATCTTGGTTCCTGTAGAGTATTTGCCTAGTGCTCAGTTTGTTTGTGAAATTGGAAACATTTTCCAATGTATGCTTCACATGAATCCGATTACTTTCTGGTCCATCAAGGGGTCCCCTAGGATACTGTTGGGCTCATAATTTCAAGGATTCTTCCTGCTTCCTGTAGGCACTTCAGTTTGAGCCATCAAAGCCGTGCAGTTTTTATTTTCGGAGAGGAACACAACAGTTATAGTAGTATGATTTGGTAAATGTGGAGCATTTTAAAGAACTTTTTAATGAACCTTTGCCAGTTAAGGCACAAAATCAATTTACCCATACATTTATTTTTCAGCATCAGTGTCATTTTATGAAATCCTCACAAAACACAGCAACAAAACAAGAAGCCAGCCAATCTTGAAGATATAAGCAAATTGAAAATTACGATCTGGTTATCCAGAATTACGATAAAGGGGATGGAGCTATGTTAGCTGATGCCTAACTCTTCACACACAAATGTGTGTGCGTGCATGTGTGCACACGTAGGCATATTCCTTTGAATATGAGATGGGTCAGACATGTGAAAGCCATTTTATGTGCATGCATTGACAAGCAGGATTCGTTCCCTCAGGTAATTTACACATGTGTAACTGTAATATGTAACTATCATTTAAGCATGTAGCATGTACATTTCTGCACAGAAATACTTGTAGGAATATCATGATATGTGAACTGGCTTGTAAACATAGCAGTGTGAATGACTTACAGCCTCTATTTGTAATTATTATTCTTTATGTACCAACTAGCTACAACCAAGTAAGAGATTACATAGCATCTATGTAGTTTACTCCCTTCTCTGATCCTTCCACTTCCAACAATGGCAGAAAACCTTCACTTTCCTGCTGTGGACAACACAAATGAAATATTCTTCCCCAGTCCCATAAACTCTGATGTCATGTACTGTAAACTTCAAAGAAAATTCTGGGAGGGTTTCCGCAAAGTAGAGTCCACTCTTGAACACTTCTAACAAAAATTCCAAAATACAACCTTTAATACCTATATATGTTCAAAAACTTTGCCATCAAAGCAGGATATTTCAATGGCATGACTGGTTTACAATGCAACAGAAACAATACTACAGGAGAAAAGGAGAGGGAAGGGGAGGAGGAAGAAACATAGGTGCTCTCTCTTACACAAAGGGTTGTATCAGATGGATCAGATGGAAGAGCCAGTGCGGGAGACAGTTCTTGGAAGGAGGGTGCCACACAGCAGCTAGCCTTAACCAGACTGACAGAGGGAACTAAATAGATCACATATCTGTACTTCTTTTTCCAATCTGAGATCTCAGAGCAGGTCAGGACAAGCAAAGAGATTCACTCTCAAAGGTGTCCATTGAAAAAAGGAATTGTCATGTAGCTCAGTATTGTTTATATCAGGGATGGGCAACTTGTGACTTTCCAAATGTTTTGGCCTACAACTCCCATGATCTTGGGAATTGTAGGCCAAAATCTGGCATCTTTATTGTATATATTTAGAGGCCAGATTAAGACCTTCCTCTTTATGCAGGCATACAATTAAGACAAATCTGTCCTACATAACATCTTAATGTTAAAATCACTGAAATAAAGAACAAGTGAGACATTCATTGTATCTGAAATTAACTTCACTTGCTCCTGCTTTTGCTGTACTTTGAAACTTTTGCTATATTCTATACATTCTCCCCTTCCCTTAAATATCTTTTCTGACTGTATCCTCACTCCACTGCAAGCTACTGCTGCTGTTAATGAGGCTTGTTGCCGGCCGGCTGGCTGGTTTTATTTTTAAATTTCAATTTTTAAAAAACTTGCGTATGATTGTCACAAGTTTCTCTACTCTAACATTCACCCATTCACACTTCTTACTTATATACATTAGCTTCTGAAGGCTTGTGCATTGGCACCACTTTGCACATCCGGACTTTGAACTCCTGTCTACTCCCTGCACAAACACGTGACTCTGAGACCCTTTTTCTAATGCCCTGCGTTGCATGCCAGCACCATGGGGCTAAGTTACAAGAAGGTATCTCTGGGTTGTCTGTGCAGCCTCTGTTGTCTCTTTCTCTAAGTCACTGCAGCCAAACCAAAGCCTCCAGCCTCAAACAATCTCCCTCCCCCTCTCTCTGCCATTTCTCCCGACAGTCCAGCCGGGCTGCGTACTTGTGGCCGGGGGTATTGCTTATTGCTTGGTCATCTTCAGTGACTCTTACTTTAAAAACCTCCTCCACTTCCTCTCCTCCCACATAACTGCTTGATTAAGAAGCACTCTTAAAACACTCTGTGTGGCAAGCCAGCCTTCCAGGGCCAAACTACAGGTACATCTGGGTTGCTTTCAGCCTCTTTCTGCCTTCTGCCAGCCAGCCAACGTCTCCAGCCTCCAGCCTCAAACAACACCCCCCTCTCTACCAAAATTTCCCAATGGTCCAGCCACTCTATGCACTTGAACCCTGTGGCCAGGGGCAGGGTGCCAGCTTATAGGTTGGTCGCATCTGTTGACTCTTGTTTGTTTGTTTGTTTTAAAAAAACTCCACTGCCAGCCACCTCTGCCTGCACCAACACTGGACTCTGAGACGCTCTTAAAATGCTTTGTGTGGTACATCAGCCTCTCAGGGCTAAGCTACAGCCATCTCTGAGTTGTGACTCTAAGCTCCATCACACCAGGAGTTAACAAGCTCCCTACCTTCGCTTTTCCACCCGTGTTTTCGTTCCTCAGTTACTTCCTCTTTTCAAAAGAGGAAGTACACAATGAGCACGAGACCCATTGAGTCCACTGTTCTAATGGCGCTGCTTCTCCTGCACACAGCAGGAGTTTAAAAAAAATCGGACATAATGAGGGGTTTTTTTGTAGCGCAAGGAAGGCAAGAAGGGGCGGAAGGCGCGCGGGATGCAGACGACGTCATGTGAGGGATCTGAGCAAACTCCATGAGTGCCCAGTAACGAGCATGAAATAAAACGCTTGACGGATGGAGCTTTCTGTCTGAAACTGATGCCAGCCAAAGCCTCCAGCCAGCCAACACCTGCAGCAACACTTGATTCTGAGATGCTCTTGAAAGGCTCTGGGTGGCAACCTAACCCAAACTTTCTTAAAAATGGGAACAAACTTACTGAACATAATTATTTTATTTTTGGGAAGTTATGCCTTACCTATTTTCTACTCACTTAGTGTTATCAGAACACTAAGGCAATTTTAGTCAATATTATGTGCTAACTACATTTCTAATTTTAATCTCAACTAAAAAGCTAAGAGAAATTTCCAAACATTAACATGAAACTCATTGCTAATTAAACAAATCATGTTTCCACTCTTCTGATCAGCCTAATTTAAGATGCCAAACCATTTCTTAAAGAATAATTTGTTTAAAATGAGCAAGTCAGCTTCATATCACACTTTACTTCAGATATATCCTATAGTAATGTATTTATATTACATGCTTTAAATTTATATTACATGCTTTAAAGTCTATCAACAGTCAGTAAAAGTGGAACACACAAAAAAAAGCTGCAAAGTAAGAACACCAAAAAATGGCATCTAATTTTTGGCTCCTCATCCTTATGTATTGAACAGGCTATTGTAGACTACAGTAACAGATGGCAGTAAGCCTATATACACCAGTTGCTGTGGAACATGGGTGGGAAGATGCTGTTGCACAGTGTCCTGCTTGTGGGTTCCTGGCCGACAGCTGGTTGGCCACTATGTGAATAGAACGCTGTACTAGATGGACCCTTGGCCTGATCCAGCATGGCTCTTCTTATGTTCTTACAGCACTAGTGAATGAATTGGTTTCTCATTCTACTTGTTCGATTTGGGGAGCCAGAGAGCACACACAATTAAAGGAAGCTCCAAATGGCATCTCTGACAATTCTGAACATGCTTTTACAAAAGGGGCCTTGGACTTTATACTATACTTTTCAACTGTTTTAAATGGCATGACTGAATTTTAACCTCTCTTCAGAAGTGTGCTACTATAGCATAGTGACTAAAAGACTAAGTTGTGAACAAATCTCTAGGCTCCATCACACCTTGGAAGAAACGCTGGCTAACGCTGGGTACCGTCGCTTCTCCGTGGACACTCAGTTACTTCCTATTTTCAAACAGGAAGTAAACAAGTTGCACGAGGGCCATTCAGTCCCTCATTGTGAACACACTATTTCTCCCACACACAGCAAGAAAGAGCAGCAACTTCGGTTTAAAAAATATTTTGGAGTTTTTCTTGCGGCGCAAGGAAGACCAGAAGGGGCAGAAGGCATGTGATAGGCAGACAATGGCATGTGAGCTACCTCCGAGAAATCCATGAGCGCCCAGTAACGAGCGTGCAATAAAACGCTCGTCGGATGGAGCTTTCTGTTTCAAAGCTCATACTGCCTTGAATTCACCAGATGGCCTTGAAGCTACTATCTCTTGGCAATAGTCCCATATCTGCAATATACATATAATACCGATCTACCTTACACTTCATTATTATTGCAAACTGTTCTGAGAGCAACTGATGAAATATTGTATATAACAGCACAACCACCAAATCCATCTCACCATCCTGTTCCCAGGGCACATTCTGAGTTTCCTCCCACTCCATCAGTGGAGCACACCCAGAACACTGATGCCAGTGGAGATTTCTGGAAACAAGCCAGGGGAGCTTTGGCAGGATGTTGGCTCACTGGCATACCTCTGTCTCTGATGGCAAAGCAGTACTTAGACCATTACCCAAAGCCACTCAGGTAGCTTCCGCCAGACATTAAGAGTGCAGCGTAAATCTTCTTAATAACAAATATAAATATAAATGCCAAATATTAACTGTAAAATTTTTAATGATTTGATGCCAATTTTAATAGGATATTACAGCAATATATTGACCCTTTGATTAATATATGAAATATGAAAATTGAATATTTATATTACTGGAAGTATACTGTATTATAATTTTCTATGTGGAAATTTATATAAATTTTCTGTCCTGCCTGTCCCAAAAAAGAATAAATACTCAAAATTCATCTACCTATTCTTCTCTAACAACTTGAATTAAGAATGTAGCCTTAAATTTTAATTGGATTTAATCATTTTTTTACCTGAAAGCAGAGTAAGAAATTCTGATGCATCCAACCCAAAACATAAAAGAAACAAAAGCAAGAAGCAATCTAAGAATTATTGAGACGGATGTTTTGCCTGGGAAGAGAAAAAAAATGAGGACCCCGCCCCCAACAAACCAGGAACAGTAGGAGGTTATCAAGTAGCGCTTGCAGAACGTGAACGATTCCCTTGTTACCACTGCATCTAACTGAGTGACATATTACATGAAATGCAGGAACAGTGTGTGCCTCTCTTGCCGTTAAAGGATGTCATCTTATCCTTTTCCCTAGGTAGCTTGATGGCATCTCCTTCCAGGCGTGATAGATCAGTAGCTGCCACAATCTCGGTCCACAGAGCAGCTCAGGTATTTCTGAGCCATCCTGTGAGACCTATGAAGAAACCTGTAGGCCTCTGAACAGAACTTCACGTTTCAAATCAAGGGAAGGAGGGATTAAGAGGTAGAGAGAAAACACCCTTTACTCAGTTGATTGATATGGAGGAAGACAGGTGTGAGAAAGAGCTCCATTTCCACTTTACCAAATACTTAAAGAGGATTATTCCACAATTAAACTTTGAAGGGAAATCTGAATTTAGAAAGATGTATCAGTCTCTCTCTCTCCTCACCCACACCCCCATATACACAAAACTTGCATGAGATAAAAATGGCCTAATAATGATTTTCGCACAAAATTTAAAATAAACGATTTATCAAGGTCCAGGATAGCAGTAGAGAGGAGTAATATTTAGGGTGAAGTGGTGAAAATAAAATGAATATTTCTGTCTTCTCAAAGAAATTAGGAACCTGCTTCAGAAAATACTGTGTTCATCAAGAGCCTCTGACAGAACACTTTGGTAACTGGTAAATAGTAAAAAAAAAAAATGAAATCAACAGGCAATTAAAGAATTACAAAGTATTTGGGAGAGGGGTTTGGAGGTCCATTGAGATAATGTGAATGGGACTTTATCAACAACAATATGGATCCAGGTACTCAGGAATCTAAACTGCAGATTCTAGCCACAGCACTAGAGTAATTTCAATTCACATTTCACACACACAATGTAGTTATTAACTGGATATCATGAATCTCTGATGAAGAAACCTAATTCTATGCAGATTTTAACTTTAAACAATTTATTCTAACATTATCAAAATATGTTATAACACCAAGAGTCAGACAATATTTGAAATGTCTTTTGTACTCAATATCTATTTCAAAGAACACCTAAATATTGGCAACCTCTCCAGTGTATCAGATCACTCTCATCGCATAACATTTATGCTATTGTTCACTATATTTTAAAATGCTACAAAGCAGAATAATTATACATATAAATCATATATGCAAACCAGCCATTAACCATAAAATATCCTAATGGATTCATATGAGGTATATTCTTGTTCCTGCACATCGTGTAGTAGTATTTAATACCAAAGTCAGCAATACCACATACACACACAATTTAAATACATTTATACCTTTTCTGTGTTTATCACTATAAGGTCTGTAACTGCACCTGGCTATTTAACTGCTTCTGCGATAAAATAAAGGCATGGACAGTTCTGTAACTGTAGCGCCCCCTGCTGCTGCTTCCATTTCAGAATAAGTATTTTTCTAGGTGAACATTTAGTATTAAAGCTTCATTTTTCAAGATAATTGATATAAGGATTATAAATCTTAACATGCTGCAGATCTCACTTAGAGAGGGCAAGGCTCCAATCCTATTCGCACTTATCCAGAGGTTAAATACCACCGAACACCAGAATTTCAAACCCAAGAATGTTATTTATTTATTTATTACATTTCTATACCGCCCAATAGCCGGAGCTCTCTGGGCGGTTCACAAAAATTAAAAACATTCAAAGTATAAAACAACAGTATAAAACCATAATATAAAATACAATATAAAAGCTCAACCAGATAAAAACAGCAGCAGTGCAAAATTACAAATTTAAAACACCAAGTTAAAATTTATTTATAGACTGTTAAAATGCTGGGAGAATAAATTTACTCAGAAGTAAATTCCATTAAATTTAATGGGACTTACTCCTCAATTAGGGTGCTTAGAACTGTAACTTGTGAACTTGAATTTTGAATAAACATGGTTAAGGACTGCTTTTTGAAGTATTTCATACAAACATCTCATTCTGTTGTATTGACTTATCTTACTCTATCTCTGTCTGTTTGTATAATATTAGATACAATTGTTAATAGACATCACAAAAACACTGTATTGGTACAGCATACTGAATAAGGGACTGAACTACATATCAGGAAGTTGCTGGTTCAAATCTCACCTGTACAATGAGCGCATTGAAGGTGGAATCCTATGCATGTTTAGACAGAAATGCTGGGAGTTGTAGGACATTTTCTTGTCTAAACATGCATAGGATTGCACCCTGAGTGGTCTTAGGTAAGCCTCTCTCTCCCAGCTTCAGCCACATGATCTGCAATATGAGAATACTGACCTACTTTACAGTGCTGCACTAATAATGTGCACTACTCAAACTACTGTTTGTCAGTATTATACAAACCTAGAAATGATGCTAAGTTATAACATAGTTAGCAGGAACCCCACCCCACCCCTATCCAGGAATACATATACACAAATATTTCCTGCCGGTCTTTCCGTAACCCCAGCCACTAAAAGAAGTATTACTGGTTTTCTTGTTCTTCCCCAAACCATCAGCACCTGCAGTTGTGTTAATGTTGTCAACAATTTTGGTTTTGTACACAAACAAATATACAAAGCTGTACGGTCTTCCCTGAATAAACCAGACAATTTCATAAGCGTTTGGATCACTTGGAACCTGAGTCATTTTCACTTAGAACTACCTTGGGTACATTAGCAGCAGCCTAGTGGCTGCCATCTCTCCCAGTAAGACATACGGACATTTTTCTTTATTACAGATAGATAGCCACTGGTAATTTACATATATTAATTCATTTAAGCATGTGCACATTTCAAATTGCCCTTTGTTTAGCACTGAAGCTAAGCTTTTTTAAAACAAAAAACAAAAAAACCCAGCTGGGCAACACAATGGTTAGTCTAGTCTTAAACCATACAAGTGGCAACCGTACTAAACTGGGCCTTGTCAAGCATGAAGATCACCACAGCCAACTCTTCCACATATCATTGACAAGCACATTGCTGGCTGATATAAGCCCTGCATGCCCCAGATAAGCATATACATTGGTGGAAGGTTGGGAGTCGACCATTTAGTCCCATAACTTAGAAATATGGAGATGCTATACTCTTCACACACACCATCACCGGGAGGAACACTTTGGCTGGAATTCCTGTTTTATACTCCGCTATTGCAGATGCTCTCCATTCTCTCATAAGAGCTGCAGCAGGAGACATATTCAAATTCTTATTCCTCAAGCTATCAGCATTTCAATAAGAATTTTATTAACAAATCCATACCATTTTACAAAAGGTTTATGAATGAGTAACACAGTCTATAGACAATTGCCACTAAAAACAATTATAGTCAGCCAAACATTGGGCTCTAGCAATTAACCACTTCATACAGCAGCAGCTGATCATCTGATACCTCCTAGCTGTTTATACAAAGCCTTATATCACCATTTTAAATCCACATAAATATTGTACTTCAGCAGAGAGTTTGTATGTGTGTGACAAACACACAGTTTATCTTCCTGCTCTGTAAAGAGAAGAGACATCACTAGTAAAAATTACAGATTTGTTTTGCTTTTCTTTAAAGTAGAGTGATAGAAGAAATGATTATTTATTTATTACATTTCTATAACAGCCAGTAGCTGGAGGTCTCTGGGCTGTTCACAAAAAATATGCAAAATATTAACTCCTAAACAACTACTAGTACTGTTACTACTACTTTTTCTTCGTCGTCTTCTTCAAAAGAATTCTCCACTCCAGTATACTTTTTTTTGGGGGGGGGGATCTCAGAGTAATCATTTTCAGAGTTCATATCAGAAGTCCAAGGTGCAGAGTTTCACAGGTTCCCCCTCTACTGGCAATCAGGATTAGTTCAATTTCATTTTCTTTCACAGTGTGTACACACACACACACACACACACACACACACACACACACACGGCAACTGCTGGTAAATGTTACAATCATTGCTTAAAGGAAGTTAATTCATATTTAATATAATGCTGCCAGCTAGTGGCAACATCCTATTCTGAACTAATATCTAGTTAGTACTGGATGCTTTACCACAAATCTGCTTTGGAAGTTGGACAAAAGAAATATATATCAGTGCAACATACACTATGCCACATTAAAACAGCTGAGAAATTGTAAATAAAATGACTTGGAGGGCAAGAAACAGCTTATACTTTGTTAGTAAGATAATGTTACTGCTTTTATCATGATATAAACATTAGGGCAATGAGGCAATGTTTATGCACCCAAACAGCTCTGCATACACATTAGTTTTTTAGAGCCTGACCCTTATCCAGATACAAGTCCCATGGGGGGTGGGGGGCAGTGTGATTTGCTCTAGCAAAACGTTTAAATACTAAAAGAAATCAAATAAAAGCAACTCCAAAAACAATAATCAGAAACTGCCAAAAAAGTTACATTCTGATTCCAAATCATTGGTTTAATTGTATTTGTTTTCTTATGTATGTTGTCTTGAAACCTTCAGCTATAGGGAGACTCTTTAAATGTATAAATAGATACATTTTCAATTATCATAAGGTTTTTATTTTAATCCATAGTCCTCTCAGTCCCTGCAGTTGTTCTCCAGCTTCACACACTGCTGACATCAGCAACTGTGTACACACACACACACACACACACACACACACACACGCACACACACACCTTGGGTTCTCTCCCTCAGTCTTGGTATTAGTCCCTTGGCAACATGTAAACTCTTTTTCCTGTAAATTTGTGAATTACTTTTCCTACTTGGCAATACTTCAAGAACACATTTTCTAAGCACTCTTGGACTGACTTCGTAATAAAGCCTGAGGCATTCAAACAGGATGAAAGCTTCAAAGTTGAGACTGAATTGCACCAAACATTTTTTCCTACACAATTATCTATCCTTTAGATTTTGTTGTTCTTGTTGTTGTTCTGAGGTCAAAAGTTAGTTTGTGAAATTGACATTTTTCTGCTCCTGAAATGTCAGTGTGCAATGAAGTGTAATCTCAGGTTCATAAGAAACAAAGAGGAGTTTTTCGAGGTATTTAAGAATGGTTTCATGTTACCAGCAACGGAAGAAAAATGTTAGCTTTTTCTTTTTACTTTGACCTATAGAAATATATTTTTATTTTTGTATGAATTGTTGAGTGCTTTGTTTTGATTTACAAGCCACAGAAACATAGACATTTCTAAACAGACAAACACTCCTAAGTAAATTTGTAACAGTGAAATAAAAGGAAGCTAAATTTATTCATTCATTATTATTTTTACTTCTTTTCAAATTAATACATCATTTTTATTTCCATTGCCACTATATGTTAGCATTATCTAGGGCTAGTGCCAAAGTTTTAGCAGCCCAAAAGGTACCCTAATCTTAACAATGCTTAGGGCCTATTAAGCTGAATGGGCCTTCCATGTGTGTTTTTATGCTTTTTATGTTTTAAAATTTTGTATATTTGTTTTAATGTTTACTGTTTTTAACTTTTGTAAACCGCCCAGAGAGCTTAGGTTATGGGGCGGTATGTAAATACAATAAATAAATAAATAAATAAATAATTTCCATGGCATAATATCCCAAATCTGGACATGTAACATTTTGCTTGCCCCACCATTTAAAAACTGAGCCACTCCCCTGTATTGATCATAAGCTGAACATGGCATGTAAAAAACATAGAAGTGTTCTATTTATATGAATCAAGAATAAAATATTTGCCTCTTTTTAACTTGGATTCAGGGGGTACAGAGACAGTCTTGCTACCAGAGTCACTACTGGTGGAGAGTTGTCTCTGAATAGGAAGGCAACCATATGCCCATTCTGTAGTCTACACACTCCCTGAAGGAGCACTGCCCATTAAAATCTTTTACAGAGGTTCAGCATGTGGAAAAGAGGGGTACAGAAACAGCCAGGAAAGAGGACAAGGAAGAGAGAAGTTTGGACTGGAAGATCTATATCAGGAAGGAAGGGTGTGCACATGCACGCCAACAGTTAAAAATGGAGGATGGGATTTGCATGTGAGCAGTTCAAGATATTCAAGTAGCCACATCCTATGACAGCTAGGTATGCCTTGCATATTGAAATCAATGGGATTCAGAGACACCCAATTCTTCGTCAGGTTGGGCTGCGAGGTAGCTAATTGTTTGTCCTAACGGGATACTCATGTTTACATAATCAATAGTATCAGAAAGGAAAAACATTTTTTGAAAGGTAAGTTAGAAAAACTGTTTATAAGTATGCAGGCCTTTTCTTCCTTAAATTGAGATTCAGATTTGTTTTATCTGTACGAAATGATTTCTAGTCTTTATCTAAAAGACTTAACAATCTACATTGAAACTGCTGTCATACATCTTATAATTTCAGTGGTAATACTTACATATGTAAAACATAAATCAGACAAAATCCTTGGTCAGATAACAAAGGGGGCGAGAAAGCCAGATGGATGTCAAGTGCCATTTTAAAAAAACGTATTTAATAATTTTAATATATATATATATATATATATATATATATATATAATTTTAGTAATATTTAAGACTTGTAAATAAGATTTAAACACTTCTAATAAAAATAATATTCAGCCTGGTTTACCTCTTGTGCCTCTCTCCAATTTGCTTTACTTTTTATGATGTGATATAGGATTTTAAAAATTGTTTAAATAGGTTATAAATCATGAGCAGTGTTTTGCAGTGCATAGCCTGCTTCTAAATACTTTTTAATAAATAAATATATGTCATATTTTATATAGATAGATACTAAACCTTGGTGTCCCACATAAGGCACATTCATACACATAGCACATTGTGCATCTGAATTTGCAGCAAGCTAGCAAGATCATGTCCTGCCCTCCTCTATGCATTTTCTATAACATCTAAAAAGGTTCATACTCATGTATACCTGATGTAATGTACATGTGAGAATTGAGCGATACATACCCCTGAAATCAGAGTGTTAAAGTCACGCACATGTGAAACATATGCTCTAAGTGCCATTTTAATTATTTATTCTTCTCTTCCCATCCTGTATCCTATACAGAGCAAAACCTGCTTAATTTCAAGAGTAAAAAAAATGGCATGTGCCTTCAAACTTTTTAAAGTTTATGGCAAATACATGGAAGCAAGGTAAGGCAGGTAAGAGCCCATTTGACTATTCAGTGTACCCCCGTTGTGTATGTGACTAGGCTTTTCAGTTTCGGTGAAATAGAGATTAATGGGCTGCAAGCCAATATCAACCATCACTGATGGTGTCAGTACTAGTAGCAAAACTACCACACTGCAGTCAACACTACCAAAGAGAAAACCTAAGAATATCCAAGTCCATTTCTATCCTAACTGACACTACACAAGATTTCCTAAAGGAACCAAAGGACAAATGGTCTTTCAGCTTGAAGGATGAATTGCTGACAGTTATCTAGATCAAAATGCTTCTATTTCTAACATGCAGTTAAGAGGTTTTCTACTCTTTCTAAAATATATTCTGTGCACAACAGCGCATTACCAGCCATTGGTGCACAATATATCTGACCACTTGATTAGGAATGAAAGGTAAAAGTAAAAAACAACAACACCTTAACCCTAATTTAAAAAGCATACATTACACTAACTTCTCTTTTGCATGTAATCAGTCTTGGGGCTTTATATCACACATACGTAATCCAAAGGGCCACATATTGATTTGCATATATACAGCAGGGATTGCAAGTCCTCTCCTTCTGAGAACAGCTCCATTTTGCAAGCTGTCCCTGAAATACAGGGCAACTTCAGAAATATCCTCTGATGCAGCACAAAGAGTCGCTGATTGGGTGGGAAGATTTGAGAGGCCCACATATAGGCATACACACCCACAGGATTGCAGTACTAAAAATGAGCTTGATTAGCACAGAATGGTATGGTATTGTTTAAACTACCAAACACTCCTATGCTAAGAGCAGTATACCAGGAGGTAAGTGCTTTAAATAGAATAAAAGCCACACTTACTCATACTGGCACTACAGGCAAATATATTGACACATGATTAGTATCAAGGTGTAAACAACATTTTCATCCTTAACACAACTATCAAGAAAAAAAGTTACTTACAAACATTTCCTGTGTTGTCAAAGCTTGTCAGAACATCTTCAACATTTAATAGCCCTCTGTTACATCTAGGAAAGGAAAGAAATCATCATAATTCTCATCATCATCGTCACCACCACCAGAATTATTCTTTATTCTTCTTTCTTTCCTTTTTTTTTTTTAAAAAAAGGGAAATGCCTCATTGCTTCGTAGCCTACAGCCTCCACCAACATCTTTTTTTTAAAAAAAAAACCCTCTCGCCACTAGAGGGAGAAAAGAAAAAGAAACTCGTCACTCCAATATATGTTGTTAAAAATCTAACATGTTGAGAATCAAAATATAGAAGGCAAGCATACAAATATTTGTATAGTTCAAAAATATTTTTAATTTAATTGTGCACACATAGAAAAATTTCTAAGTTTGCAAAACCCAAAACATATGTAATTAGAAGGGATACAAGCAAGACCTGGAACAAAATAGTTACAGGGTTTCCCTGGTATGTGTGTTACCTGAGCTTGTGGCTGTTCGCTCAGTATCAAGGGGCAGTTCTCCCTTTGTGAAGGGGTGGCACCAAGGACCTCCTCACAAGGGGGAAGCGGGTGTTCTCAAAAGACAATGGTACTAGTTCCCTCAGGAGAGTAACAGGCTACTTAGTTGTCTCCTTTCCCATCTCCTCTGCTATCCATCCAAACCTATTTCTCCCTTTGGTCTTGGCTCCAGCTTTCTCCTCCTTTCTGCTTGTAACTTCCTGCTTCCTATCCCTCTTTGCCTCATCTGTTCCTTCCCCAGCTCAATCAAACCCACATTAAAATCTTAGATTTCTTCATTGATTTCTGTGGACAGTTCTCATTTCCATCCCCAAAGACATTTAAAAATAGCTTTTCAATGTGAAACAAAATAAGCTATCCAGACAATAAGAAAATTCTCTCTGGATTTTTATTTCTATGTGTTCCTTCCCCAGTTCTCTTATTTTGCTCCACTCTTCTCTTTTCTCCTCACAGGATGGAGGAGGAAATAGGAGAAGAGAAACAGAGCAAAGGAGAATGGAAGAAGACACACACACGTAACTGCTCACCTTCCACTTTCCTTACCCTTCTGCGCTCCTTGCCTTATTAATTTAAAAACTGACCTTACCTATCTAATGCACAAGCATCACTCAAGATGGGCTCCTCTCTCAACCAACCTCTCCTGTCCAACTGCCAGCTGATCCCTTGTTCATGCCCCTCCTCACCTGCCACTTTCAACCATCCAATTCCAACTCCCGTTTCCCCTGGCTTTCTTTTCAAACTGACTCCCAACTTTCTATGGCCACTATGTGTGCTCAGTCTTTATTGTGCTGTTTTGGAGTCTGTTTGTTTTTTGCCCCCTCGGGGGTTTTCTACTTATGCAAACATTTTTGCAATACATTTTTTGTACTTCTGCAAATCTTGGGGTTCCTCTACGCCTGCTGATAACACCACCTATACACAAAAGGAAGGTGTTTTGGCTACATAAGGCCCATTACTAACAACTGAACATCACTACTAGAGGGAATGATTAAACCCATTTATTCTCACAAAGTATATTTGGGGAAATCTGATCCCACTGATGATATTCATTCTGATTTCATTAATAAGGGCTTAACATTAACCAATCCACCCAGGCCCATTTATACAGCCTATTTATGTTTTGTTTTGTTTTTACTTGAGGGAGCAAAAGTTTACTACTCATTATTCAAGCTTTACTACTCATTACTCAAGCTTTACATTACGGTTAATAAGACCTGAAAGATCTAGCCAATATACTTTGCCACAATCCCATTGTAGTTATGCAGTTATGCTTCCCAGATGTACATGGCTATTTGTTAGCAGAAGTGGCTGAATAAAGCAAGACGGTATCCCAAAAATCAGAGGCTTGGCAAACTTTACTGAGTCACAAACAGATAGGCTGAGCAAAACTGTAACCATAGGACTGCTGTAAATAATAGCTTTTAAGCAAATTCCCCTAGCTAAACAGCAGAGCAGCATAAAACAGCAGAGCAAATCAGGCCAGGCATCTAATAGAATGAAACCACCACCACCGCTACTACTACTCAGTGAACATGCTAGTACTTTTATACATTAAAAACGCTTAGAGGAAACTTATTTGGCTCCACCAAGCTACTGGACAAAATCCATCACACCCAACCTCCTTGTGACACCTGTTTGCATCTAGCTCTGTAATGTATATATTTTGATGTTAATTATTTTTACACTTCGATTCAGGCATTGAAGGCTTCAATTGTATATACACGTATTGATTGATTGCATTTTTATACTGCCCAATTGCTGAAGCTCCCTTGGGTTTTGCAAGCTTACTTGGAAATAGATTCTACTGAATTCAACGGGGTTTACAGTGTATATGATTGCCCTGTAAAGTAGTAAAATAAGTAAGAACTGATAACAAAATAGGTAGTGCATGTATTCATCCCTGCAAATTCTGTTTATTTCCACACAGAAAATAAACCAGAAAGAGGCACCTGCAGCTCTCAGCCAGCAGGAAAAATGCAACAGTTATAATAATTAAGACAGCTAAAATTTATTCTATTGCGTCTGTAGACTGCTGGGCTGCTTTGTTTTTATTATGTTTTTATTGTTTATTTTAATACGGTAAATGGCAAAAGGCAACACAAAGTAGGGAGGCCTGTGCAATGTCCATACTCCAAACAGGGGAGATTGGATTCTATACATTTTTAAAATTTCTGTACTTTAAGTTAACTGTTTTATTTCTCCCTTCCCTTCTCCCCTCCCTTGTATTGGACTTGGGAATTTCCAGACACACAATGTTTATAAAGATTCACAATTGGAACAAAACTATTATCTTTTATAGTATTTCTTTGCTAAGATCCAACATTTGTTGTGTACAACTGAGAATGCTCTTTCTACATTTTTGCATCAAATTAACTGATCAATGGAACTCTATTTCCCCTCTAATTGCCTAAAATCAACCTGCAATTCTAAAGTAGATCAATAGACAACAAATAAGTGAAAAATCAATACTACTAAATTTACTAATAAAAAAATTTCTACAGTCTAAGAGAGAGATATCATGGCCTCCTGTTTAAAAAGAGTCTTCCCATACACATTATTTCCTTTCCCCCGCCCTCTGCCCCACCCTGTCCTATAAATACAGAACTTCTTTTTAAAACAGTAGACTTCAGCCTTCTCTGTTCCTGGTCCCAGATTTAGGCTGCAATCCTGTACACATTTATCTGGGAATAAGTCCCATTGAATTGAATGGGGCTGACTTCTGGGTAGAGACATATAGGACTGAATTGCACAACTCCAACTGCAACATAGGATATATTTAAACATGCACACTTCACCATATATGCCTGTTTTGCTCCTTCTCTCTTTCAGCTTACCAGATGCAAAAGAGAGGAGGGCTTTTTATAGTTGTGAGAAGAGTCCAGCTTGTGATTCAGAAATAAAAAAGCCACACTGACCAAAATACCTTTTCCCCATGACAATTAAAAAGGTAACTGTATCATCTTTTGTATTTGCGCTCTCTCTCTCAGAAATCAGGAAGAGTGACGAGTCTGACCCATTTTAGGGGCCTAACCACCCAGTGAAAGACCGATGTTCTAATCTAAAGCATCCCTAGGCGGCCATCTAATGTTTTTGTAAAATCACTATACTGATATACTGACTCACCATCAATGGACTCCAGATTTTTTTTGTAGAATTCTTACTGCCTAGTCAGTTAAGTTTTGTAGAATAAAAAGAACAGGGCCATAACTCCGTGACAGAGCACTTCCTTTGCATACAGAAGGTCCCAGGTTCAATCCCCAACATCTCCAGGTAGGGATAGGAAATATCTAATTTTCACTTTTTCAAATTAAGCTCTTCCTTTTTATACTGCACCTCTTCTTCCAATTTTCCCTTTTTCTACTCTTTCCTTGCAGTTTTTAAACTGTTAACCTGTGAGCCAGATCAGTTGATTTTAATTCTGCTTTGTACCAGTGCCTAGGCATCTTACAAATTAGCAGCAATGGTAGTAATTTATTACTTAAAGAAGTGAATATGTAGTCTCAAAAAAAGGCCATTTTTTATTGGGGAGAAAATGTGGTGAGAGAAAAATTAGCCATTGATTTATTACATACAACAGCAGCTTATTGTAGAGCAGATATACAAGGAACAGCGCTTTTCCTGTATCTCTAAAATTAACGTAGCAGCTTCTACTGGAATTGTTCTAGAAGAGATTGTAACCCATTCTTGTAGCTCTAGTAATATTCAATCTATAAGAATTCTCTAAAGTTAGATCGAAATTTAATCTGAGGAATAGAGCTTCAAACTGAAGGAAAAATACTGCACACAGGTGATAGGAATTCAGTTCATATGCACATAGAAAGCAGAAGGGGCTGAACAGAGGAGCAATTTCCAACCATGTAGCATCCTACGTGTGAATAGAGTTTAATTACATTTATAAATATTACTAATTTTTAGAATTTTATGGTTTTAAGAGGAAAAATAATCCTGAATTAGTACTTTTATTAACTGAACTTCTAATTTCGACTTATTCTAAGATCTGCACATCATCATTCTCTCTGTTATAACCCTCGAGTTAGACGTTTGGAAGGTCATAACAATCAGCACACAATAAAAGATGCCACTCGCCTTGCAAAACGGTCTTCAAGCCCTCTAGTGCAGTAACTCCAGCTTGGTTCATAGCATATCTGAATACACAATTTGATCCATGTTGATAGCCCTTGAATGGATATAGCTTGGCCTTTAGACTTTTTGCCATGAGCCACAGACAACCTTGTGAACTTTCCACAATATTTAGCCCTGTCAAGATAATACCTGATAGCACTAGGATGCTCAATGGGCTTTCTGAGAAACAATCCTGGGACACAGGAAAATTAAAAGTTGTCTTAATCAAATTTCTGGATAAAATCACTTTATTATTTACTGTTTTGAACATTAGTATAAAGTGGGGAGGGGCATTATCATTATTACCATGAGGAAGAATACTTCATTCAGTCAGATGTTGTACACACTAATACTAAAACATACTCTGATTTTAAAATATAGGTGATAAGGTGCCATCAAGGCCACATGAGCCTCAAGTGACAGAGATGGTTCTAGGAGAACCCCCAAGTTACGAATTTGCTTCTTCAGGGGGAGTGTAACCCCATCCAGAACAGGTTGAACACCCTCCATCCAGTCAGCAAAACCACCCACTAACAGCATCTCAACCCTGTCTGGATTTTCAGTTTATTAGCCCTCATCCAGTCCATTGTTGCAGCCAGGCACCAGTTCAGCACATCCACAACCTCACCTGATGAAGATGAGGAGAAATAGAACTGTGTGTCATCAGCATACTGATGACAATGCACTCCAAAAACAGGATGACCGCACTCAACAGTTTCATGTAGATGTTGAACAGCATGGGGGACAAAACTGACCCTTGCGGAACCTCATACTGGAGAATCCATGGGGCCGAGCAGTGTCCCCCCCCCCAAGCACCACCTTCTAGAGCCAAACCGCCAAGTAAAAGCGGAACCACTGCAATGCAGTACCTCCCACTCCCAACTCAGATAGTCGTCCCAGAAGGCATGGTCGATGATATCGAAAGCCGCTGAGAGGTCAAGGAGAATCAACAGAGTCACACTTCTCCTGTCTTTCTCCCGACATAGGTCATCATACAGGGCGACCAAGGCTGTTTCCATACCAAACCAAGCCAGAAACCCGACTGAAATGGATCCAGACAATCGGTCTTATCCAAGAGTGTCGAGCTGGCTTG
The DNA here is from genome assembly GCF_023053635.1 of Elgaria multicarinata webbii. Lineage (NCBI taxonomy): Eukaryota > Metazoa > Chordata > Lepidosauria > Squamata > Anguidae > Elgaria > Elgaria multicarinata. Next base: position 25,856,180 of record NC_086174.1, read on the forward strand.
CAACCACCAGCTCAAGGAATGGAGCATTTGCCACTGGCCTATAGTTATTAAGATTTTCTGGGTCCAGGGAAGATTTATTCAGGAGTGGTCTCAGTACTGCCTCTTTAAGATGGCTCAGGACCACATCCTTTCACAAAGGGGCATTAATCACTTCCCTAGCCCAGCCAGTTGTTCCATCCCTGCTAGGTTTTATTAGCCAAGAGGGGCAAGGATCCAATATGGTGGTTGCACGAGCCTGTCCAAGTACCTTGTCAACATCCTTGAGCCGTACCAACTGAAACCCATCCAAGAAAACTGGACAAGACTGCTCTAGATACCTGACCTGATTGACCTGCTATAACACTGGAGTCTAAGTCCTGGTGGATGCAAGAGATTTTATTCTAAAAGTGCCTAGCAAATATATTACAGCGGGCCTCAGAAGGTTCTACAGCGTCCTTGGGGCCAGCATGTAATAGCCCCCAGACAACTCTGAAAAGTTCCGCTGGGCGTCAGATTGATGATAAGATAGTGGCAGCAAAATATTGTGTTTTTTGCTACTCTCACTGCCCCTGAATATGCCTTACTGTAGGCATTTGACTGCATCTACTAGGAGTTCTTCTCCATCTGCACTCAAGCCATCTCCTATTTTATTTCATCACTCTCAGCTCTGGGGTATACCATGAAGTTGCATGAGCTCTACAGGAGAGGGTGCTCAGGAGCAATAGTGTCAACCACCCAGGTCATTTCTGCATTCCACAGATCAACCAGGGTTTTGACAGGACAACCAGCCCTATCAGCCGGAAACCTCCCCAGAGCCCTCTGAAAACCATCCGGATCCATTAGCCTCTAGGGGCAGACCATCTTAATGGATCCCCCACCATTGCAGAGGGGGGAAACTGCTATAAGTCTAAGCCCCAGCAGGTGGTGATCTGACCATGACCCCACTTTCAGATAACCATGTCCAAGTCCAGTTGAGAAAAACTGATCTAGTGTATGCCCTGCTACGTGTGTTGGGCCGGTGGCATGTTGGGACAATCCCATGGTTGTCATGAAAACCATGAAATCCTGAGCCATCCCAGATAAAGTGCTTGGCATTAATGTTGACATCCTCCAGAATGGATAATTAATAAAATACCATGGTTCGTTAACATTGCTTGTATATTCTCAGTTGCACTATGAATCGATACAATTCAATGACTTCTACGTTATGTGAATTCAATGAACCAGGTCCTCCAGAACATTTTATTCTTGACAGGAAATATAAAACTCAACACCCACAGCAGGTCTAATAAAGGGCTTTAGAAAAATATAACCTTCAGGATGTTTAAACTGCTGTGTTCCTGCTAGGAAGTGCAAGCTTCAAAGGTGTATGAAATCAAATAAAGGACAGAAAGAAAGCTATAAATCTAACATAGGCAACTCATTGCAGTGCTTTGCTGATACTATCAAAAACTTTTAACATTTTTTGCAGGTTTTTTAAAGTTGCTTTATGTCAATGAGAGAGAATCCATTTATTGTTTGTAGTCAACGGCTATTACAACATCATAAACATTAAGAACATTAAACATTAATCTGATTAAACCGTTAAAACAATAAAATAAATTAACACGTTAAACTAAATAAGACAGCAATAGAACACGTCATCTTGAATCAATGTCATACTCTTTGTGTTATTATCTACCTTACCCATGGTCAGAATCCAGACTCGCCACAAAAGCTGTCCTTCGCTTTATTGCTGCTAGGGCAAAAAGGGCCACCCCATAGCTTACAAATTTGCCCATATCAGCCAGCAACCACCTGATTTTAAACTCCTCCGTGTAACCTTCAAGAGAATTTAGGAAGGGGAGGATGAATTTAATCCGTGGTGATTTATAAAGGCAGCAGTGAAGGACATAATGAACCAGGTCCTCAACTTGGCCTGCTCCACATATGCATAGACGCTCATTTACGGGACAGTTAATATATCTCCCCTTCAAGAGTTCCATGGGCATCTGTTGAAGTCTTAATTGCATGAACACTCGCCTGACAGGGAAAAGGGTTAATTCCTTAAGGTATGAAGCCATTTTGTGGTCTTGCTTAAACTTAGGATACCAGGTGGCCAACTTACATTTCCTAACGTGTTCAAGGTCAATCCCAGTGTCATTACTAAATATTAGATTACGAATTTGGCGAATAGATAGATCATGTAGGGTTGTGACCAAGAGAGGTGAGTAGGAGGACATCAAACAAATGCGCATCCCTCCCTCCCTATCCTGTAAGCCCAAAAAGCACATTTTTGCCAAGTGTTGTTCAGGCATCTGACAGAGCTTTTTCATGTAAAGAATAACAGATTTATGTACATGGGCTCTCAGGGAGGGGGAACCTATTTCTGTTCTTAATAGTGCTCCAGGAATATTATGTGCCACTGCCAAGAGAGTGCGCAAGAGGTTATTCTGTATAGGTTCTAATTTATTTTTATAGTAGACACCCCATATAGGTGTGCCATACAAAAGGTGTGCTATTATCTTGGCAGCATAAACTTTTACTGTAGGTTTGACTAAGTGGTGTCCCTTCGTATAATACAGCTTTTTAATAGGGCCTAGAAGGCGACTGCTGGAGGTTGAGATTGCTTTAATGTGGGCATGCCACAGGTGTTCTCCGAGAAATGAAGGCCCAAGTATTTGAAAGAGCAAGTCTGTTCAATAACTTGTCTGTCTAAGGTCCATCTGTGACGAACGCATCTCTTAGCAAATACCACGACATTAGTCTTACTGTAGTTGACGATTAGGCCCTCCTGTTTGCAGTACACTCCAAGTTTGTAAGTAATCTCCGCATAGCAACTTGAGTTAATGAGATAAGGGCCATGTCATCGGCGTAAAGCAAGGCGGAGACCTTCATCTTTCCGATTGTCAGAGGGAAAAATGTAGGGGCGTAAAGTTTTTGGGTTATATCATTAATATAAAGGTTAAATAATAGTTGGGCCAAAATGCAGCCTTGCTTGACTCCTTTTGACGTAAAGATTGAATCAGAAAGGGAGCCTGCTACACCATACCGGATTTTAATGTCTGTATTGGAGTATAGACGCTGTATAAGGAAGAGGAGGCGCTTCTCAATTGATAAAGCCTGCAACTTATTCCACAACCTCTGTCGGTCTATGGAATCAAAAGCAGAGGAGAGGTCTACGAAGGCAACATACAACTTCCTTGGAGGATTATTTGCATACTTTTGTATTAGATAATTCAGGACAAAGCACTGGTCAATTGTGCTATGACCCTTGCAGAAGCCAGCCTGCAATGGAGAGAGGATATGAGACTTCTTAACCCATTGTTCTAATTTTTCCAATAGGTGCCTCGCATACAGTTTGGCGGGGACGTCAAGCAAACTTATCGGGTGGTAATTATTAGGGTCCTGTGAGTTACCTTTCTTATATATTGGGACCACCATACTAGATGTCCAACCTCTTGGGAGAACACCTGTTAAGTCAATTGATGTGAAAAGTGCCGCCAAGATTGGGCACCACCAAGATGGATTTAGACGGAAAATTTTGGGTGGTAACATGTCCCCTCCGCTTGTTAATTGACCAATGAGACTTTCCCTTTCTGTAACTGTGGGCCAGGTATTCTGTACATCTAAGGACAGACCATCCTCCAGTTCACTTTGAGCAGACTGGATTGTATCTGGGCTTGAAAACAGATTGCCAAAGTGTTCCACCCACCCTTCCATCAGGATTTGTCCTGCTAGCGCAGGTTTAAAAAGTTTTAGGCCCCTGGCCACCATGTGCCAGAATCGTTTCATGTCAGTGACTGTTGCTCCAGAGATTTCTGTGGGATTCCACGGCATGCTCATTTTCCTTACTGGAAACATCTCTCTATTTGGCCAGCAAATGTACTTGGACATTTTTGATAGCCCGTGTACTATAAGAAAATGTTAGAATACGGGGGGAAATCAGGAATATTAAAAGGGCTGTGAAGTTAAGATCATGGAGCAGATGGCAATCCTTACAGTACCCAAGGGCAGAATTTCACATGAAACCAGCAGACCAGTGTGTTCAAAAGCAGATTGCCATTAAGCACCTGTAAAGTATGTCGGAGAGGGGCATACCTGATACAGAAAAGCAACAAGTGGTCAGGAGCACTGAGCTCTTCTCCTGTCCACTACTTTTCCTTCAACAACACCTCCCTTCTAGCAACTTTTCACCTAGCAAGGTTCCAAGACCAGAAATTAGCTAATTGGGGAGAAAATGCATGTGGAAGAGATTGCAAGAGGTAAAGTATAGAGGAGAGAAGTTCAGCACCTCTGCTCAAGGCCCCTGGTTTTCTGCTTGAAACCATACACTTCACAAGTGTTTGGCAACAACTTGCATTTGAAAACACAGGCCTGCCACAATCACATTTAATTCCGTCCTTGGGCCTAACTGCATTTTATATTCATATTAGGGGTGTGCTTCAGTTTTGGTTGAATCCCAGCCTAAATTGGTCTAATTTGGTCAGATCTGGAGGATGCCCAAAATGAAGTGGGGCTCCTCTGAAGTTGACTAAAGCTTGAATCTGATCACCCCTGAAAATTCAGAAATACAGAGAGACCATGTGTCTTCCCAAGCTCTCTGTATAATGAAAACACCAGCATGGTGATGGCGGGGGGCAGAGAGAGGAGAGGATTTAGATTTGTGACTGGCAGCCCTAGCTTCTAATAACAGTGAATATCTACACCAGCACTCTCCAGTCCAAGTGCTTTGAGGAAGAGATTTTGAAGTAGTATATTTACTGTGTTATCTGTACAGCACCATGTACATTGATGGTGCTATATAAATAAATAATAATAATAATAATAATAATAATATCACAGGACTGATCTAGTGTTCAGCGCACTTTGCTAACTCTCTCTTCCATCAGCAGGAATGTAAAAGAGGTATCATAGAATCTGTAGGACCTGAGTAACTTGGAAAATGCTGGATGTCGTTCTGCCACTGTATGCTCTACATCCATCATCCATCTCTGTCCTATTGCACTTTCTGTGGCGTTGGTGCCATTTAAGCAGAAAACAACAGTCTGAAATTGATTTTTCATTCATCATAGCTCCATATCTTCTGCACCTGCTTCTGAAATTTTGCAGGTTTCCTGCCTAGGGGCACCTATATGACATATTCCATTTTTGGTAATTTTTCAAACAAATTACCAAAAACACAGAGGGGGGTAAGAGGAAGTGCATCAATTACCATCAATCCCAAATGTGAACACTTCCCATCCACAAACAATGCCGCATCTATTTTTTAGGTGTTTTTTTAAAAAACTTTGACCACTTCTATACTGTATGCCAATTTCCTAGCAATAGCATACGAGAAAACAAAGGGGGATAAGTGCATCCCCTTTTTTTAACCCCCAGACTGTAAATGCTGCTCCTGGATAAAGCTCCCTGCACCTATTTATCTGAAACCTGGCAGGCTTGATTCCTTCAGAAATGGCAACTATCCCTGTGAATTTCATCAGATTCTGCTAAGAAATAAAAAAAGTTATTGGAAGTTCCCTTTTAAAAATAAAAAAATAAAAAAGTAAAGGCGTGTAGAACAACAACAACAAAACCTGCATCTATTTGTCTGAAATTTGGCAGGGGGACTACAATACCTGCAAAATTCTGACAAACATACATGTTACTGATTTCCAAAAACAGTCAATGGTAAACATAAAGAATTGGATTTCCAAATCAAGATTTGGATTCAGACCCAAGAAAAGCAGGCAGCCTCTCAATCAGTAGAAACCAAAGTGGGCTGTTTTCCAAATTACCAAAGCAGGTTCCAAGCCAAATCTTGTGTCGGAGTTGCACACCATACACTGGTAACAAACGTCCAATGGCTGCCTTATGTTTAGGAGGGAGATTTGGTGCAGAAAAAATGGCAGAAGGGGTAAGCACTTTCTCCTCTTGCCACTTCTATGCTTCAACTCAGCCTTTCCAAAGCCATTATTCGCTTTGCATTTCCAAACTATCAGATAGTGGGAGCAAATGAGGGAGCAGAGCACATATTTTTTTCAGATAAGACCCAAGTATTTCTCAAAGAAATGTCTGAATTGCCCCAAGAAACAGGTCTAGATATTCTGGTCCTATGCAGCCAGTGCCACGTAGTGCTCCCAGCAATGCCTTTCATAGTATATCTTAAATGGCAGTGCAGGGAAAACAGAAATGGCAACATGGGGGTGGGGGGAGGTGACGAAACTAGAGCTCTGGCCCCAGTACAGTTCTACTGTGTGGCAGACTATCCTACCTCAAACCCAAAACCAAATCTGGCAAGGATGGGTGGCTAGGGTGCTTAACAAACCACCCAGAAACCATGGCCAGTTCTAGGGTTGCTGGGTTCTTTGTTAGTCATCCCAGTCACACACTTGCCAGGTTCAGACATCACAATAAACCGCACACAGTAAGTGTAATTAGGGAAACCAGCCAGCGTGTGCAGGGGTGGTTAACAAGCCACCGTGGTTTATTAGCTGCCATCATGTCGTTCGAACTGACGAAGAGAGTATTTCTGAGTAAGCATGAATACGCTTGAGCTGCATGAACGTTTTTCACCCATTAGGCTAAAATGGCCTTGTTTTAAATCAGCTCTTATCCTAATACACATGTAAAACTTACATGTGATTTCTCTTCAAAATTCTTTCCTACATAAACAACATAAATAAAGCAAAAGGCTTGTGTATGTTTTTGGGATCACATATAAAAATGTATCCAATAGTAGACTGGTTACACAATGTTTATCAAATTAGACAAATTTATTTATTTATTTATTTATTGCATTTTTATACTGCCCAATAGCCGAAGCTCTTGGACAGTATAAATTGAAACTGCTACAGTGGTTTAATCAAACCTTAAGCTCTGATTGAGTTCTTTAAACTATTCAGAATGAAAACTGAAGAGGAGAAATCAAAGATAACATACGCCAGACACAGAAAGTACTTGCACAACCATATTTACTTACCTTAATGATATAATATACTCAGGATAGTAGATGCTTCTATATTGAACCCAAGTCCCACAATCATCTTCTGTTACCTTTCTGTCTTCCTGTGTTGTTGAGAAGAGATTGAATGAAGCAAATCTCCTTATTGATACTTGCTGAAGGTGGACATTCTCCAATTGTTTTTGTTTCAGAACCTTTAATAATTAAAAAATGGTATTAAAATTTAACTACATGTCACAGAATTTAAACGCTTAGAATAAATTCTTCAAATTTAAATGTCACATAATGAGGAAACTGTGAGCTGGCAGCCTACTGTTTACTTTTTTATAATCCCAAGACTAAGCTACTGTAAGGCACTCAACAAGGAGCTACAGTCTACATAGAAAAATCAGCTGTAGAATGCGTTAATAAACCTGATGGGAAAAGACTACTGGGTGTTTCAGCATCTGTACTACCTTCTATTGCTTCCCAAGCACAACTCCAAATGCTGGATTTGATCTATGATGCCCTTCATAATCTGAGTGCAACACACTTAAAGGGATCATCTTCTCTCTTATTTCTTATTATACTCTTGAAAAACAACAGATAGCAGTTGGAGGACATCATTTATACAAAAAGTCAGAGTATCCTAGGCACAAAGAAAGATGCTCTTGGTGGTTGACTCATAACTATCAGACAACCCTCTTTTGGGAGACTTGTCAAAGCACAAGTGTATTTATAGTGTTTTGAAGACCTTTCTGTATCAATTAGAGCTTTGGGAGGCCAAGATTAAGATGGTGGGGAGTTGCATTTTATCAGGAATGGCCAACTGGTATTTCACGGGCCAAATGGCTCTACCAAATTTTAGTCAAGGTATGATAAAGTTTGCAAATCCTATCTAATCCAGCATCCTGTTTCCCCCAGTGGCAAATCAGGTGCCCATGGGAAGCCCACAAGCAGGACATGAGAGCAAAAGGCCTTTTCTGCTGTTGTTCCCAAGCTACTGGTATTCAAAAGTAAGCTATCTCATAGATTGTTGAGTGTCATCTGAAGCCGGACGCTCTGGGTTGTTTATGGGTTAAACAACCTAGAGTTAACCGACGGTTTGTCCAGCTTGGAATGTTACACAACAACCTATGGGATTCATGTGTCACACTAACAACCTATGAACAGGCGTTTGTACGTTGTTTATGCAAAGTGGAAGTGGCTTATGCACAGAATTCAACCCCCAATTTGCCACTGTCAACTAGGTTAGAATCTGTTTGAACTGAATTGTAAGTGTTGAGCTAAACCATTTCGTATTCATCCTTGCAGTTAAATCTATCATTACCTTTCTTGGGCCTTCAGGATATAGGACATTATATAATGAACAACCTGATTCATGACCCAGTTACACTGAAGTTGAGAGAATAGAATCTAGTTCAACTCTCTCTAACTATGTTACTTCCTCTGAATAAAACAAAAGGGAGAAAATACTTTCAACTCCAGGGTGGAATGGCAACTGACAGACCCCCAGTCAATTGTAGCCCCCATGAAAAGCTGCCAGTTAAATACTCAAGTATCCCTGGCCAACATCTCTTCCCTGACTAGAACGCCAAAGTCTTTCAACTGACTCGATCAGCACTACATCTTTGCCAAAGAAAGAAACACAGTTTGTGGGGGTGGGGGGATTCAGAATTGACAGAATGCACAGGCTTTGCCATGATTTCTCACCCTGTCTCCAAGGACAAGCCACAATTTCTTTATTTTTATTTATTTAGGAAGCTTATATACTGTTTTTCCCCATGAAATGGACTCAAAGTAGCTCACGGAATAACATTTTAAAAAATCATCAACAATGCAGCAAAACATTTTAAAATAATATAAAAGAAACATGTAAAAGAACAACCGGTGTAAGACAACCATATAAGGCAATAGTGAGGGACTGCCAACTACAGGATGATTTCAGCCCATGGAGGTCCCCATCAGGCATGCAGAGGAACCTCTGCTGGCACTGCCCGTGTCTCAGGCACCGCCACTTCCACAGACATCATTCCCACCCATTTCCATTCACATGGTGAGCATATGAAGAAGATGCTTGACTTGGCTGGCACTTGAAGGAGTGGTGTCCAAGTGCTGTCCGAGTGCCTTCATGCACCATGCGCTGTCCCAATGGGAGTAGCAAGCAGCACCTGAAGCAGGCATCCAACTGGGCTGGCATTTGGAGGAGCCAAGTCTCTTCATGCTCTGCATGCTGATCCAATCATTTCAGCAAGCAGAGTGCAAAGGAGCACCCAAATATGGCTGCCACTTAGAGGAGCCGCTACTCCAAGTGCCAGCCAAGTCCCTTTCTCTGTGCTGTTCCCTACACAGCGAAAGGAAAATGGATGGGGGTGGGGTGGATGTCATCAGGGGAAGGGCCCTGCCCCCATGACATCATCCGGCTCAGCAGATTGGTCCGGTGGGAGAGGGGTAATCTGGGTTTCAGACAAAAGAAGGTTTATCGACTATGATATAAGAGAACAGCATTTAACACATACCAGACCAAAAATATTGAGCTGAAGGCCTTTGTGTACAGCCATGTTTTAGTCAAGGGCCTGAAGGATGTGACTTATCTCACTTAGAAGTGCTTTCCAACTAAGACAGCCCTGTTCCGAAAAGCCACTGATAACTGAGGAATCTGGAACAGAGCCGTGGACATTTACTTTAAAGTTTAAACATTGCTTCTGAGAGACCACAGGATTGCAACTAATTATGCCAGTGTAACTTCCAGTGAAGTGATGACCTTCTTAACTGGACCACAGGATTGCCCAGCCCATCTATTAGAGCTTTAGGATCAGATCAGATCTCTAGTTACAAACCTAGAAGACCCAGGGGACAATAGCTTGACCTACTATGTTATAAAATTATTGTATGAAAATTCATTAACATTCTGTGTCTCTTTCAGTAATCTCCTGGAAACATTTACAAACCCAGTTTTTCTAATGCCCTGATGTATACTGTTCAGCTATTTTGGAAACAAGGACAAAAAGCAAGAGGTGACAAACCTATTCAGGAATGGCTACGATAATACTTTGGAAAGGCTGAGAGACAGTCTTCTCTGTTTACATGATGCCCTCTAAGTGAACTTCAAGGATCACTAACTTACCTTATACAGCCATTCTAAATGAATGAGCCCCAGGGACCAATATAACAAGCACATGATCCAGAAAAGCAAATGAGAATGGTCACTAAGGAAACAGACAACCACAAGAAAGAAAGCTGATCCACAAAGCTATAACCTAAATTCTTAAATAGTACAAACAGAAGAAAATAAGTAGTTAACATTCAGCTGGGAAGTGTTTCACTTGATAATATTGGAAGGGTATAAAAAAACCACTTTTAACCAAGCATTTTCCCACCTACAGGCATGCAAAAAAGCTGTATTCAGTATCTATCATCTTACTGAATATTTATTTAAAACTACTTCTAGCTTAAATTTACAATTTAAAAAATGAGTGTTATTCCTCAACTCATCTACACCTTTTCAGTTGTAGAAGATTGCAGAATACATTTCAGAAGACTGGAGAATTCATAGGCCCTGAGTGTCGTTCCCCCCCCCCCCACTAAAATGTTTAAGACAATATGCTAGACAAACAGTGCAACACAGCAATCTCCAAAGAGCAATTTAAACTTATTTCCTTATTTCCTTGCAGAAAGTGCAGAAAGGTGCTTCTAGGATCTAAATCAGGATATTTTGGGGTCACAAAATCTGTGTGTCAGTGTAAACATCTATTAAGAGTTCTTTATTTTAAACTTTGCAGGTTATTGTACTTATATTTTCATTTAAATGTTTGTATTTCATACTTTTTTTTACCACTCATACCTGCAATGTACATAAATATTTGCACCCATCAACCTGAAAACAGCTTCTGATGGGTCAAACCAGAAAAAGAAGGGAAGACTTGGCATCTGGCCTGTCTACACTATGTGGTGAATATTTTGAGGGTGACAGACATGCCTCTCCCATAGACTATTGGGCTAAAATCAAGCAGAGGAGTGTAGTGGACTGGATAAATATGGAACTGTATATGAGGGCATGAAATGGCGCTGTGCCCATCACTGTGATCTTGATAATACAATGTTGAAATGTATTTCATCCAATGAGAACAACGATAGCAAATCTTGTTAGCAAAAGGATTGACTGAGTACAAAAGCAGTACAAGAAGTGTATATTTTTGCAAAACACGCAAAGCTACCTTCACATTTAGAGAGAAGCTGCAGCAAGCTGTACATAGGAAAGAAAAAGCCAACAATTGAAATGCTAATACCCATTGCTGAGCATAGCAACAATACTGAACAAAACTGTCATTGTCTGTTTTTTCCAAAAACCCAAACTATCAAGCAGCTATTCATAAATATCTATATGTACGATGGAAAAAAACAAAGACACAAGAAATCCAGGTCACTACAAATAGTTTCTTTTTCAATAGCTGGGTTTACAGCAGCAGGCATTCAAAGCACACAGTGTAAACCCAGAAGATGTTTGATAGCATCTCCACCTTCATTAATTTGATAGTCAATCCTTTTGCTGACAAGTTTTGCTATCATTATTCTCACTGGAAGAAATATATTTCACCATTGTATTAATATGATCAGCTTGGAAATCTTAGTAATCTAACAAAATTTTGCAGGGACTACATTGTTCAACCCTGACCAAAATTTATGTACTTCTAATTTTCTGTCCACAAGTATGCTCTGAATATAGTTTATACTCAAGTGGCAATTACTTTTGATAAGACAAGTGTAGAATTGCATTCATAGAATCATAGAATCATAGAATAGCAGAGTTGGAAGGGGACTACAAGGCCATCGAGTCCAACCCCCTGCTCAATGCAGGAATCCACCCTAAAGCATCCCTGACAGATGGTTGTCCAGCTGCCTCTTGAATGCCTCTAGTGTGGGAGAGCCCACAACCTCCCTAGGTAGCTGATTCCATTGTCGCACTGCTCTAACAGTCAGGAGGTTTTTCCTGATGTCCAGCCGGAATCTGGCTTCCTTTAACTTGAGCCCGTTATTCCGTGTCCTGCACTCTGGGAGGATCGAGAAGAGATCCTGGCCCTCCTCTGTGTGACAACCTTTTAAGTATTTGAAGAGTGCTATCATGTCTCCCCTCAATCTTCTCTTCTCCAGGCTAAACATGCCCAGTTCTTTCAGTCTCTCTTCATAGGGCTTTGTTTCTAGACCTCTGATCATCCTGGTTGCCCTCTTCTGAACACGCTCCAGCTTGTCTGCATCCTTCTTGAATTGTGGAGCCCAGAACTGGACGCAATACTCTAGATGAGGCCTAACCAGGGCCGAATAGAGAGGAACCAGTACCTCACGTGATTTGGAAGCTATACTTCTATTAATGCAGCCCAAAATAGCATTTGCCTTTCTTGCAGCCATATCACACTGTTGGCTCATATTCAGCTTGTGATCTACAACAATTCCAAGATCTTTCTCATTTGTAGTATTGCTGAGCCAAGTGTCCCCCATCTTGTAACTGTGCAATTGGTTTCTATTCCCTAAATGTAGAACTTGGCATTTATCCCTATTAAATTTCATTCTGTTGTTTTCAGCCCAGCACTCCAGCCTATCAAGATCACTTTGAAGTTTGTTTCTGTCTTCCAGGGTATTAGCTATCCCACCCAATTTGGTGTCATCTGCAAATTTGATCAGCGTTCCCTGCACCTCCTCGTCCAAATCATTAATAAAAATGTTGAAGAGCACTGGTCCCAGGACTGAGCCCTGCGGCACCCCACTCGTTGCCTCTCCCCAGTTTGAGAAGGTTCCATTGATAAGTACTCTTTGAGTCCGATTCTGTAGCCAACTGTGGATCCACCTAATAGTTGTTCCATCTAGCCCACTTTTAGCTAGTTTGTTAATCAGAATGTCATGTGGCACTTTGTCAAAAGCTTTGCTGAAGTCAAGATATATGACGTCCACAGCATTCCCACAGTCCACAAGGGAGGTTATCCTATCAAAAAATGAGATCAAATTAGTCTGACAGGATTTGTTCCTGACAAATCCATGTTGGCTTCTAGTAATCACTGCATTGGTTTCAAGGTGTTTACAGATTGACTTCTTTATAATCTGCTCCAGAATTTTCCCAGGGATGGATGTCAGACTGACTGGTCTGTAGTTCCCAGGTTCCTCCTTTTTGCCCTTTTTGAAGATAGGGACAACGTTAGCCCTCCTCCAGTCATCCGGCACCTCACCCGTCTTCCATGATTTTGCAAAGATAATAGACAAAGGTTCTGAGAGTTCTTCCGCTAGCTCCTTCATTACTCTTGGATGCAGTTCATCGGGCCCTGGAGATTTGAACTCATTCAAGGAAATTAGGTGTTCTTTGACCATTTGTTTATCAATCTCAAACTGCAATCCTGCCCCCTCAACTTCTGCTTCACTTTTTCCAGGGGGGTCATAGACCCGCTTTTGGGAGAAGACCGAGGCAAAGTAGGAATTGAGCACTTCAGCCTTTTCTTTGTCATCTGTTATCAATTTGCCATCCTCATTAAGCAGCTGAACCGCCATTTCTTTCCTCTGTCTTTTACTACTCACGTATCTGAAGAAAGCCTTTTTATTGCTTTTAGCATCCCTCGCTAATCTCAGCTCATTCACAGCTTTAGCCTTCCTGACGCCATTTCGGCACTTCTGCGCCACTTGTCTGTACACTTCTTTTGTAGCCTGGCCTTCCTTCCACTTCCTATATGTATCCCTTTTTGTTTTCAGTTCATCAATAAGCTTTTTGTGGAGCCACATTGGTTTCCTCTGTTGTCTTCTATTTTTAGTCCTTGTTGGAATTGTTTGTAACTGTGCCTTTAAAATTTCATTTTTTATATACTCCCACCCATCCTGCACTCCTTTTCTCTTTAGGCTCCCTTGCCACGGGACCTTACTTATTATAGTTCTGAGTTTATTAAAATCAGCTTTCCTAAAATCCAGAGTATGTGTATGGCTACGCTCGACTTTTGTCTCCTTCATAATCAAGAATTCAAGTATGACGTGGTCACTTTCCCCCAGAGTTCCCGTAACTGCCACTTTATCCACTAAGTCATCCCTATTGGTCAATAACAAGTCAAGGATTGCCGATCCTCTAGTTCCTTCCACCACTTTCTGTAGGAGAAAGTTATCACCCATACATGTCAGGAATTCGTACACTGCAATCCTATGCATGTGTATTCAGAAGTTCTAATGAGCACAATAGGACTTATTCCTAAATCCTGTGTATCGGTCATGCCCTCAACGATCATAACACTCAAACTCGGAGGCTTACAGTCATTCTACACAGAGCAGGAGAAGTGACAGAGGCAATTTCCACCTCCCCATCCCCACACACTGCACTTTTTGCTAGATGGCCTTTCTTGCCTGTCTAGCTAAGGTGTTTCAGAGGGTGATCAGAAGCTGGAGAAGCTTCAGGATAGCTTGTATCCTGGCCTCTCCAGTCTCCTTCCCACCCTGTCCACTGAAATGCCCCCTTTTCTCCTCTCTGAGGTCATTTTCCCAACCTTGGAGGCAACTTGACACAGTTCTTTCCACGCCAGCTAGAAAGGGTCAGGGGAGGAACAGCAGTTCTCCGATTCCCCATTCCAAAGTTGGAGCACTGTCTCCAACCTTGTATCAGGGAATCCGAATTATCTTGTGGCCCCTCAGGCACTGCCAACCCACTATCATAGATTAGTTTTAAAGTTGTGTCATTATACCATTTTAGACTATTTGGGTATATATATAATAAAAGTTCATTTGATTAGTTTCAACTGAACACCACCACAATTCCCAGTATCAATCACAAGTTGTCAATTGAAAGAGAGCTGTGAAAACTAGCACAATGATGGATAAATGATATTTTGATACTGGCCTTCTAACAAAACATAAAAACTTTACCTTGCACTAGTTTGGCTCAAGTTGAATTCTAGTAGCCAGATTATATTATATACTGCACCAAGATCAAAAAGCCCATTTGCCAATTTTGTACTAGCACAAGGGAACAATTCATCTCTTTGCACTTACGGGAATTCCATTAAAATGAATGTACAGTCTAATCAATGTTCATTCTACTTTTTAAGTGAGACTGGTTCATATGAGCAGGTAGATCACTGGATTTCTCAGGACCGGCAACTAAACATGCCCACTGAAAAGAATTATGTTTGAAGTTTTATATCACCTGATGTGAGGTCAGTCAGGAGCTGCTTCTGCACTAGAAGCTCCATCACACCTTGGAAGAAACGCTGACTAACGCTGGCTACCGTCGCTTCTCCGTGGACACTCAGTTACTTCCTGTTTTCAAACAGGAAGTAAATAAGGTGCATGAGGGCCATTCAGTCCCTCGTTGTGAACACACTACTTCTCCCACACACAGCAGAAGAGAGCAGCAACTTTGGTTTAAAAAATATTTCAGAGTTTTTCTGTTTTTTCTTGCAGTGCAAGGAAGACCAGAAGAGGCGGAAGGCGCTCAAGAGGCAGTCAATGTCACGTGAGCTACTTCCAAGGAATCTGTGAGCGCCCAGTAACAAGCGTACAATAAAACACTTGTCGGATGGAGCTTTAGGTCATGCCTCATTCACTTGCATTGTTACAGGGGTCCACATAATGTCATCATCTGCTTGTAATCCTCCCATATTTCCCCAGTTCTTATCCTTTTCTTTTTCTATCCTCAGAAAGTCTGAGCTTTCTGAAAAGGATGGAATCTCCACAGATGTAGTTGCTTTTAGCGCTATTCTTCCATCTTTATTAAGAGGTGTGATTCTGACATGGGCAGTGACACATTGAGCAGATGAACCTATCACAGCTCAATCAACACATACCTTGACCTTTGCAGAGGCCACCATTTTATAGTCCAATAAACGTTTTTAATTTTTCACTTAATTAGCACTTAAACACTTTTGTGACTATATTTTTTAAATGATTAAAATATGGATGAAAAACTGTTTAAATGAAATATAATAGCAATACAATTTTTAGAAGGAGAGGAAAAATGTTTAACGTTTTAGCCACATGGGTTTTTTCCTAATTAAGTATTTCCAATCCAACATAAATGTTAAACTCCTTGTTTTGTACTTATGGCTATCACGTTAAAGGAATAAGTACTTAGTTCTAATTAATTGTTGTTGTTGCTTAATTCAATAGATCTGAATTTTCAAATGGCCACTCTGGACTTTATCCTTCTCCACCCACAGCAGCTATGCCATGCAGAAAATGTATACATCCCTGATAGTGTGGAAAGTTAAGTGCAATTCTGCTTGTAGCTTAAAGCAGAATGAGTGATGAATTATTAGCTCTCGGACCCACCCTTTTGGAAGCAGCCTATGATGGTAGAGATACATCATGACTTATCATCACATGCAAAGTGTTGCTCATGAGTCTGGGAATTAGCCCTTATTGTTATGGAAAATGCATAACCCAATCTAAGCAGTGCTTGTAAAATGGCCTATTGGTGCAATCACCTAAAAACAAAAAACAAAAAATCTGGAAGACAGCCAATATCATAAGATACTTACTTCCTTTCTCTGCAGTGACACATAAGTTCAGTAATTCTTAAACTTCAGACTGCTAACAATTTATGGCTCACAATACACTAAATCAGCAGTGGCGGAACAGGGTTATTGGGAGTATAAAATGGAAAGGAAGATCATGTACACCACCTTGGGCTCCTTGGAGGAAAGGCAGGATATAAATGTAACAAATAAATAAATGCACATGGCAACTGGCTCCCATACATCATAGCAGCCACATGAAGCAACTGCCCACAGCAGCTGTAACAGGAACCAGCTTTTAGTACTGTTTTGACTGACAAATGTCTGTCATTGAGCATTTGCACAAACAAAAATTACCTTTTCCCCTTCGCTCCACATTTTCAGAACAGCTGCACCAAAGTGTGGAAGGGCCTGATTTTCAGTCTTTCAAACACCTTCTTGCATACTAGCAAGAAAACCAGAACAGTAGACGAGTTTACAAAATTAAGAAACCAATGCTCCAGAAAGCCAGAATGGGGTAGCAATTAGAAAGTTGGATTAGGACTGGGAAAACCTGAAATAGGGACTGAGTTTGGACAACACGCTGCAGGGGATAGGAACAGAATAGGAAACAACCGTTGATTAGCCTGTCATCTGAACTCAGCCAGAATCTCCATCCAGCCATAAGGCTCAATGGGCAACTTTGGGCCAGTCCCTCTCAGCCTAATCTATCTCACAGGTTGTTGCAAGCATAACATCTCAGAGAGAGCCATGTACAGCACCCTAAGCTCCTTGGAGGAATGTTGACATTAAAATGTACGGAATATAAAAAGAGAAGATCTTTTAGAGCTCTGTTGCACTTGGGCTCAATCATTAACTCGCAAGGGGCTTCTTTGGCCGTGGCATTCCCAGCCAATCTCGTTTCCTCCTCAGTGAAATGGGGAGTATTAATGACTTAACCTGCAGAATAAAACCAAGTGAAGCCATTGCAGTAAAAAAACAAAACAAAAAAGCACTTTTCTCACAACGGAGGTGCTAGCGAAATGACACATAATGGCAATGAAGTTCCTGGAGAGGAAACAAAGTGTTATTGTTGTCGTTGTGTACCTGTCTGAGAAGCTTCCAGCGGGCTTTGGCGGCTGCCTGCTTGTTTGCTTTCCAGCCTTCCCCAGCGTCTCCCTCTTCTCTTTCTGCCTGACACCTGTCAGCTGGAGGAGGAGGAGGAGGAGGAGGAGAAACGCTCAGGGCTGACTCGGTAGTCATGCTGAGAGCAATTCTCTCACCTTTTCCTTCGCTTGAGGCTCAAACTTGAGCGAGCGCGCCAAAAGACCCACCACCTCCAAACAAAAACACCCGTGAAGTGGGAAGGGGAGAACTGAGCGGGGGAAGCAATAGCCCTAGGCTGAGTAAGTGACCCGCCGCCTCACGAGAAAGCACATGGAGGTAGCCCTCAGAGCTGAACAGCGTTTGCCCAAATCTTTTTCAGCAGCAGCTGACAGAACTTCCCATTTCGCCGGGAAGGAAAGGGGCGGTAGAAGCCATCTTTGGTAAGGGCAACTTGACCACTTGCGGCGACTTGTAAGGCGAAGCGGTCCGCATGGGACATGGACGAATGCGGGGGAATATTTGCCTCAAAAGCCTCTCACTTTAGAAGCAATTGTTTCCCGTTTCTTTTCGACGTAGTAAGAAATGTGGATTACCAACTCCACCTCCGTCCCTCCCCGCACGTCGCGACAAGTCTCCTGTGCCTTTTAGCATATGTCTTTCGGTGAGGGGCGGGGGGGATAGCAGATAAAAGCTTTTCTCATCACTTCACGTCTGTACCGGCGAGGAAATGTCTACTTGTTGATTTTCTGTATTCACACCCACACCCGCCTCCTCACAAAATTGGCGACCCTGTGGGAAATTAGCTGTGAAAATCTCCCCCGCGATACAAGAGTGGGTTAAAATCCCCGCTACATCGTTGATGGAACTTTATACAAAAAGAAAAAGGGGGAAAAGAACTTCGATACTGTACTAAAATCAGATTGTGTTTGAATGCCCAAATCCAAAATGGAGACAAGAGGATCCAGCTTTGGCGGCATCTTATCTACGGGCAGGAAAAAGATGAGAGTTATTGAGCTTGGTCGCCATCTTGACTATGGGCAAGTCGGTGACTGCAGAAAGCTGCCTTCCGCTGCCATCGTGTTTGTGGGCAAGAATTCCCAACATATTGAGTGTGGGCAGCTTAAGAGTTGAGTCGCTTAGCTATGATGTCATCACAATTCGTCTCGCCATGCTGCAGGCTTGTCAACGATCAACACATTCTGAGCTACAGCTTCGTTCACTGAGATTCGCGCTTCTTTCTAGAATGTTACATTCCTGCTTATAGAGAAGTAAAAGGTGGGTCCCAGTGCTCTATACCTGTTGATCTTATTCATAAAATGCTGTGACTAGAGATGGTCATTGCTTCTGCTTTAAAAATAATTTGGAGCACGAATTCTGCCGAAACCTCGTTGATCTCTGGCCTTTATCTCCCCCGGCATTGATAGGGGGAAATGTTCTTATTTACTAAAAACTTAAAAAGAATCAGCATTGTAAAAATAAATACAATAGCTGTAACTTAATTTACAATACTAATAATGAATCCTGTGTATGTTTACTCAGAAGTCTCACTGTATTTCGTGGGGATTACTCTTGGCTTGCCCAGGAGCAAGTCCCATAGAACTCAATAGGGCTTACTTTTGAGTAGACATGAATAGGAGTATGCTGTTAGGGAGAGAGGTCTACTAAACTTCCATTTTGAATAAGCATGCCTAGCTTGCTACCTAGAAGCATGTTATCCTGTCCTGTGAGATACCTTCTTGCTTGAGGCTCTTATTAATCCCCCAAATCAAACACATTATTCATTTGATTGGGTAAAAAGGCATCAACTCCATTTCCACAATTTACATTTGATCCAAGTGAATTTCCTTCAAAAACGAAATAATGGTATGTTCAATAACACATCTGGTATTAAGTTTTGCAGGTTCTACCATGTTAGCTTTAACATCAACAAAGAACGCTGACTTCTACTTAAAAAGAAAGTAGGGAAAGAGGGACAGAGAGACTCCATTGCAACTGCCTGGTAATGGGGAGGCTTAGGGATGGCAGCAGGGAAACTGGGCAAGGGTGAAGACTGAGGTTGGGTTCACACATAATACTAAGCCATGATGGGTTGCTAACCACTGTGTATCATAGATTATACAAGCAGCCCACTATGTACATTCTGCAGAACGTGGGTTCTCAGAGTGGGGTGTTTGGACTGGTTAACCCATTGTGGATGGTGGAAACCTCCCATAGATGGCACACGATCCCATCATGGGTTCCACCAGAAAATAAACTGTTATAGTTTGCATTCTCTTCCCCTCCTTATTGTTTTACTATGATTTTATTAGATTGTAAGCCTATGCGGCAGGGTCTTGCTATTTACTGTTTTACTCTGTACAGCACCATGTACATTGATGGTGCTATATAAATAAATAATAATAATAATAATAATAATAATAATAGCTCAGTGTTATGTGTGAGCCCAGCCTAAGGCTTGGCTGGGGAGAACCAAAGGGTTAGGAGGAAGAAGCAGCGAGGTTGGGGTTAGGATGGGGAGACCTGCAAAGAGCAGCTGGAGGGGTTAGAGTAGCCTCCAAGACAACCTGATGGGGGCATGTTTTGTGTTCTTGTAAGTGAAAAAGTTTGGGGGGGTGCATTTGGCAGACATAGAGGGGGGGTGATCATGAAAAAGACAAATGAGTGACTGGGATAAATAGATCCCATGGGTGGGGAGAAAGCAAGTAGGTGTTTGGTGGTGGGGGTGGGGGGTGATCCTGAATAAGAGAACAAACTTTGGGTTCAAGGAAGGGCTTTGTGTTTTAGGGCTCAGACACCACTTCCACTATAATTTCAGACCCTTTTAGCCTCACCAGTTTGCCTTTCTGTGAAATGAGTGTTTCGTGACTCATCTCGCCCACTATAGCAGCCTTTTTTGCGAACAGACACCCCCGTGACACCTCAAAATTCCAGATCTGCTCACTAGCTGAAAAAGGTTGATAAAAATGTTGCCAAAAAGTTACGATGGGACCTTATGTTGTGAAATATAATTTGGATCATTTGTTATGTAATTTGAGTAATCTTTTGGCTGTGGTAATATTGGCAATATTGTGCATCCTATCACATTTCTACATAAATACTATTTTAGAAAGCAATCAAGATTTTTCTTTTCTCTGCCATTTAAAATATTTCTTGTCTTCCCCCAGCTTTCACTCTGAATCCTGTTGGTTTGAGATCTGTGCACATCTGGGAAGAAAAATCTGGCTGTTCATACTATGTGGTGCTGTCTAGTTAATTGTGCCTGACATTGCTTTGGACTTCCAAAAACATCAAAATAAGAATGAAGAATCAACCAAAGTGAATGTTTTGTCACTATGCATTTAAGCACAAAATCTCTTTTTCACATTCTGAAAAGCAGTATTGGTCACTGCAAGAACTGCTCCAAATGTTTCCCTGCTCAAGTCTTAAGAACTTATAGTCAAACAAAGCAAGAAGTGTTTTTGTTGGCAAAGTGCTTTAGAAATGCCTACATTGTTCCTGGTTCCCAAGGAGCCATCCAGCCTTGGAGGCTCTTTTCCTGTAAGGTATGCTGTTTGAATATATCTTTCAAGTTGTGGAGGTTACGCACATTTCTTTATCTCTTTGAAGGAACAAAACATGCCCTATCCCTCTAATTGGCAATATATAGTGATGCTCTCTTGATGCTGCTTTATGATGCACCTTATAAACAAACTAACTGTCTGTGTTCAAAACTGATGGGAATTTCCTTTCTGAGGGCCAAATTAGATGTGCCAATGATATCTGTAAGCGTTAATGTGCACATATTTTTGTTATGTAAATAGCAGTTGCAGGGAAGCCTGAGCAACCTTGGGACCATAGAGGTATGTGTAATTACTAATGTGTGTGTAATACTTTATCTCCCTGCCACAGCTGCTGTTTGCCTTTCAAGGGAAACTTTCATTAGTGCCTATGAAGGCTTCTCTTGAAATACAAATAGCAGCCTCTACTGCTTCCCTGGGGCTAGTTTGACCCTAATTCAACCCTCCTAGCATTTGGCAAACAAAATATTCTTAGCCAAATTACTGAAAGACCACTTTTGATGAGTACACGTTCATGTTCATGGGAGGGAAGATGATGATGATGATGATTTGCATTTGTATACCATCCCATAGCTGAAGCTCTCTGGGCTGTTCACATAAGATAAAACACTTAAAAACAATATACAAACATTAAAAACCACAAAAACAAACAAAATACACATACATTTAAAATCACTATAACAACTTTAAAAACGATGTGCCAAAAAACAGACCCAGGGTCATTACATATTGCTAAATGCCTGGGAGAAGAGAAAAGTCTTAACCTGACGCAAAAAAGATGACAATGTTGGTGCCAGGCGGGCCTCATCAGGGAGATTGTTCCACAGTTGGGGGGGGGCACCACAGAGAAGGCCCTCTCTCTTGTCACCACCCTCCGAGCTTTCCTCAGAGTAGGTACCTGGAGGAGGACCTTAGATGTTGAACATAGTGTTCAGGTAGGTTCATGTTGGGAAAGGCGTTCCATCAAGTATTGTGGTCCCAAGCCGTGTAAGGCTTTATAGGTTAAAACCAGCACCTTGAATTGGGCTTGGAAATATACAGGCAGCCAATGCAAGCTGGCCAGAGTGGGTCTTATATGCTCGAACCTTCTGGTCCCAGTTATCAATCGTACTTTCTAGCACTTGGTTTTTTGTGTCTTGTTTTGTACCAGGATATTCTGAAATCAGAGCAGGAGAACTGGAGGGCTTGTTCATCAAATTACGTAGATTTGACAGAAAGAATCAAACAAAGATTAGAAACTCATAACAAGCATTCATCCAGTCTGAACAGCTTGGTGGTAAGTAAGAAAATACATTTAGAAGTTAAAGATGTAATGACATTATAAAAGCCTTTTAGTTTGCCTGATTACTCTTGAAAATAGTTTGAAGAATTTTAAAAGTTATTTGATAAAGTTTGTATAGCACTTTTGAGTGCTCAAACTGCTTCACGTGCATTTTATTTTAATCTCTGTCTTAACTCTTTTAGGTAAATATTATTCTATTTTGAATATGCAAAGGATATTAGGGAGAGACTTATCTAAGCCCATTTAGTGAATTCATTGCAGTGGTGAGATTCAAACTGGGGGTGTCTTGATTTGTAGCTCAGTCTCTCGCAGTGCAATCCTACATATGTCTCGCAGAAGTCCCATTGAATGGTGGTTACTCCCAGGTAAGTGGTTATAGAATTGCAGCCTTCCCACTACGTTACATAAGCTGTCAGTAACTTTACTTCCTTATGTGCTGAGAAGTCACACGGAGTTTTGAGATACCAGCCCAGCATTCAACATACTCTGAGCTCCTATGAAAGCCAAATTATTTTTACAACATGCCTGAAAGAGTCCACTTATGCCTTACAGTCCTGTGCATTTACAACTCTCTAAATATATACTATTGAACCTTGTCTTAAACAAATTTTCTTGATACTAAGTTTCAAGAAAATTTGCTTCATGCAGTGGCCACAGCGTGAATGCCTACTAGCCCTTTTGACTACAGATGTACAGCAGTGCGACCTTCCACAGGAGCAAGGTCTTTTTTCCAACTTATTTCATCTACAAGCAAGTCAGTCATGGATTTATGAGTCACTTCCAAGCTCCCTTCTCCATCTCGTTCAAATGCCCCAGCCACTACAAAAATGCCTCCTGGATGTATTCTCTAATTCCATCTTCTCTTTTACTTTCCATTCCTTTTTCCTTCACTTAATCCAGTTCATGGCTCCATTTTCAAAAGTCTGTTAGCATTTTTCGTCATGTGGCTTGCCTTTTTAAAGTTGCATGATCTTATATTTAAATTTCATTTCTTTTCTGCCAGTGCCCCCTTCATTTTTCTCAATGACCACTCGTGTGCCTGGGGAAACATCAAAGCATGCTGGAATCCTGGATGATATCTATATATGTAGTTCAGAGTGAGCTCAGACTAAACTGACCCAAGGGGGCAGAAACAGTGACAAACATATGTTGATGTTCCATCTATGGCATTGAACGGGGCAGTGTGTCCTCCTGCAATGGAGACCTTTGTGAATATTGAAGGATTTCGTTATTTTTATGCTTCTGATGGTTTTAAATTTTGTATATTTTTTTTTAATTTACACTGTTTTTAACTTTTGTAAACCGCCCACAGAGCTTCAGCTATGGGACAGTATATAAATGTAATAAAATAAATGAATATTACATTCATAAATAGACAAACAATATCATGGACTAAATATGTAAACCACAGCAAGAACAGAACAGTATCCATTTTCACAATCCTGAAATGTAGCTCAGCTGCTAACTACAAGGAATAATAGAATTATACAGAAGTGAATATGCCAGTTACAGACAAATGAGCAGCTAAATGTACATCCCTCAAGAATTGAAAACAAACAACTGCCCACTAAAGGCTGAAAAGTGGTTCAAATACAGCAAGAAGCTCTACTACAATATTGAGGGATTTATTATTAATTTGTTCCTTTAGTCTCTTTAGGTGGGAGAAGTATCCTTTTCCGATGCTTGACCCTGCTGGTGTGAATAATGGAAGTGGATACAACACAATTTCACAGTGAGAAGCAGTTATATATGTCACAGTGGTGCAAAGTGGAGTTGTGCCAGAGTGGGAGAAAATATACTGACTTCTTTAATATATATAACATATCTCTATGCCCTAAGTAGGATCACAAATCATAGCATGTGTTATTGATGCATTGCAATGAGTAGGCATTTTTATTAATCTTTTTATTGTGATTTAAACAAAACCCCCAAAAAAAATCATGACAAGAAAAAAAGGAAGAAAGGGGGAAAAGTCTAAAAAGGGCATAAAAATATTAGTAATCCATTACATACAGCATTCTAAAAAAGACTAGAGATTATTCATGAGCTCCAGAAAAGCAGACCATATATCCATATATTGTTCATTCACAAGTGGTTCCTGTATAACACCCATTCAAATGTTGATAGTATTGTTAGGTCCTCAATCGATTGCATTATAGGAAGTGAGCATTTGTCCTTCCAATGATGTAATATCAGTCTTTTAGCAGTCAAAAGGGCTCGGAAAGTCCATTTGTGATGACCGTACGTTAACTTCCAAGAAACTGGTAAATAGTTTAGGAGGACATGTACATCATTCAATATTAAAGAGTGTTCCAATACAAAGTTAATCCATATTATGATCTCATCCCAAAAGGAGGCAGCTAATGGACATTGCCAAAACATATGGATAAAAGAAGCATTACGTGTATCTCCAACAATTATGCAAATTAGACAAACACTTATTAAATATTATGAACTGCCCAGAGAGCCTTGGTGATTGGGTAGTGCAAAAATGTAATAAATAAATAAAATAAAAATCATTACTTGTAAACTGCCTGCAGAGCCTCAGCTATTCAGCAGTCTAAAAATGTAATAAAAAGACATTGAAGACGCCTATAAACCTGAAACAAGTTTTTGGCTGAATAAGGTGTAGCCTAAGTTTCACAGATACTTCAGGTGCAGATGCTAAAACCATGATCCATTTGTTATGCAAAATGGGGTGATTCCAGTTCTCTATTCCATTCCTGTCTTAAACACTGAATATCATATTTATTTACTGTTAACAAGTATTTATATACATGACTCATGGGTCAGATATTGGTTTCCAAATATCTGGGAAAGCTCCATCCCTTGGTTCTTTTTATGAGTAATTAGTGCTTTCTAATCTTAATAGTGTTTTTGATTATTACATTAATGGACCTTATTATTTATGCTCTTTTCTGTTGCTGATTTTGCTTCTTATTCTGTGCCTTATTCTGTGTATTCCATAAGCCTCAAGAGATCTCAATTTGTTATGCAGGAACTTCAGAAAAATATTCAGTCTCTTAATGACAGATGATGACCTAAGTTGGCATTTTATGTATTGAATCCATGTCTGTTTTGATTTTAAACAGATTAAGTTTGGAGAGTATGTTTACTTTGAAGAAAACGGCTTCATATTTCGTTCAAAGCTGGGAGAAGTAGGTACGAATATCTCTCATCATTACACAAAATAGTTTAAATGTTTTAGTATTTCCTTATGCAGCTGTAATAAATAAGAAAAATTGTCTGTAAGGCCATATCAAAACAAAGTGTTATATTTAGCAAGAGAATATGTAAAAGTCCAAAATAATTGGATGGAACCTCAGACCAATCACTTCACTCGTCTATGTAGTCTCATCATTATTGTACTTTGATGAAGTTTAAATCTGGAGGTTGTTTATATCGAAGAGCCGTTATCAAGCATGATTTGTAAACAATAGCACAGTGCATTTGAAACATTTTTTCACATGTTCTCATTTTGTAAAAAATAAATAAATGGTTGGGATCTAAGGAGTTCCTTTCATGAGTGGAAGGCACTTCTGTTAATGCAAGCGGGCATCTCTGCTTTTCAACTGTTCCTTCCCTAAAACTGCAGCCCCTCAGGCCACATCTCACACCATTCCAGAGAGTCCCCTGGGGGGCATTTGGATTCAGCAAGGAGGGGAAGATGGAAAAACCCTGTTGTGACAGTGGAACTCATAAGAGCCCGGCTGGATCAGACCAAGGGTCTATCTACTCCAGCATTCTGTTCACACAGTGGCCAACCAGCTGTTGACCAGGAGCCCACAAGCAGAACACGGGTCCAACAGCACCCTCTTGCCCATATTCCCCAGCAACTGGTGTATATAGGCTTACTGTCTGTGATGCTGGAAGTATTTGTTTGCGCTACTCTGGATGCAAGCCATTCTTCTTATCGCCCATATTTTGTTGAAGCGTAGGGCCTTTGTTCTAATGCTGAGCCGAAATGTCCCTGCACCCCTAAATCATTCCCACCCTCTTTCCAGGATGTCAAAGATGGTGACAATTTGGGGTGGAGGTTTGCCTCACTTTCTGCTGTTGTTCATCCTCTCCATTGCTGTTGTGCAGTAAATTTTCTGCAATGTATGCAATTGCAAATGCAATATTAGACAAGCTTGGCAGTTTAAAAATTCTAATATTTTTTTCCCAGATGATTATCACTAGCTTAATGAAGTGCATATATGTCTCAGAGGGAAATGGAAGTAATAAATAGTGACTGCGAAACTGAAGATACCCCAACAAACTTTGTGGAAGAGAGCTGAACTCTGCTGAAATAAATGAGGGGTTGTCAGAATACTATGCACAGTTCTTTGGGTTGCTAAAATTAGTTATTGTGTCAACAGTCTAAGAAAAAAAGAAGGGCACTAAACCTTTTTTCCCCTTAAATGTAAACAATATAAGGGAAGTACATGATAGTGTCTTTAAATTTTTACAAGTATGCCAATAAAAAAATCTACCTAATGTAACACTTAAATCACATTAGGTATGCTTTATCTTTTCCCCCTCAAATATTTCAGGTCAAATACTAGTAGTGTGTTTGGGGCAAATGAGGTACTTTTTTCACTTTGTTATTTGATAAATACAAGTAAAATAAACATGCTAAATTAGTTCTCTCAAGCTGGATCAACTTGTGGCCTTTCTTCCCATCAACTGTAGCCAGCATAGCCAATAGTAAGGAGTCATGGTCATTGTGGGCCAAAACACCTGAAAGGCCACAATTTGCCCACTGCTGTTCTGAGACATCAGAACCTTTTCCAATGCAAACTGGGTTTTTTGTTCTATGAAAATGACCCTAATTTCCACTGGAAACTTTTCTAGTTCAAAATTTTCCAGAAAAACTCATAGCGTTGTGGCTGTGGCCTTTTTCTGAAGCCTCAGAGTGATGGTAGCACCAAGAAATAAAGCTTCCTCTTCTGGATTGGAAGAAACTAAGAAGCACTGAAGAAACAGCCCTAAGCGGTAGTGGCTATGCCACTAGGACCTTATGAGCAGGCAGAGATAGCTGCGGAAAAGATAAGGGAGGACATGGCTTCATGAAATCTTATGCTAAACAACCAAGGAAGTTAAGGTAATAATTGATTTATAGCAAGGTTTTGCGTTAAAGTAAAATACAAAAAGATTTTTTTAAAAAGAATATATAAAGAATATAAAGAGCACTCAAAATGTACAATATACAAAAAGTTAAAAATACAATATAAAGGTGCTCTGTAAACTTGAAGGTCTTGCCCAGAAGCGTTTCGACTGGAAGTCTTGTTCAATGGCCTATTACACCGCTATTCCACATTCAGGGGACTAGCTTCAAAAATTGGGGCTGACTAAGGAATTCCCAAAAATAAAGAATTAAATACGTCACTCCCCTGCAGTAGTACGTCAAGGATAACAGCATTTCAGCTACCGTGGGCGACAAACCGTTATCTGTACCATCTTATATCATGGCCTCCACACCACCACCATACACACATACAAAGTCCTCAGGTTATTATTATTGTTGCTATTTATTTATTTTATATTTATTTGTATCCTGTGGTGTTACAAAATTGAAACATATTTATTTATTTATTTATTTATTTATTTATTACATTTTTATACCGCCCAATAGCCGAAGCTCTCTGGGCGGTTCACAAAAATTAAAACCATCATAAAACAACCAACAAGTTAAAAACACAAATACAAAATACAATATAAAAAGCACAACCAGGATAAAACCATGCAGCAAAATTGATATAAGGTTAAAATACAGAGTTAAGACAGTATAATTTAAATTTAAGTTAAAATTAAGTGTTAAAATACTGAGTGAATAAAAAGGTCTTCAGCTGGTGACGAAAGGAGTACAGTGTAGGCGCCAGGCGGACCTCTCTGGGGAGCTCATTCCACAGTCGGGGTGCCACAGCGGAGAAAGCCCTCCTCCTAGTAGCCACCTGCCTCACTTCCTTTGGCAGGGGCTCACAGAGAAGGGCCCCTGTAGATGATCTTAAGGTCCGGGTAGGTACATATGGGAGGAGGCGTTCCTTCAAATAACCTGGCCCCAAACATATACATATACAGTTAAACTGAAACATTTGAACTGAAACAGTTCTCAAAATAACTTACAGCTCAGCCCTTCATTGTCCTGCATCTTGGTTCAGGCAGTTCTTGGTGCTTCATTTTTTAAAAAAAATTTAGACCTTATAACTATCCACATAAAGATGGTTTTGGAATGAACTCATGTTCAAAAGTATCTTCAGAATGTACCTGACTTTTAAATGTTATTCATCTGCCTAAATCACAAACATATATTTTGGTAACCCATGCAGTGGACAATATACTACTTAAAAAGTACCTCAAGGACTCTTGATTTTTGCCTTTAGGGTGATTTCCCCCCCACCCCCGACCAATGCTAACATATCAGGATAAAAAAATGTCCCCATGATACTGCTGAGCAGAACTAAGTGCACTTATTCTATCACCTCACACAGGGCTTTGTTTTTGGGATACTTTATTGCCCAAGACACTTTTGAATCAGGCTTGTGGTAGTAAGGTTCCCCCTCACCCAAAAAAAATTATGCCCACTTCATTGATTTTGTTCCCTGAAAGTTAAGGTAGCAGTTTCAAAGCAAAAACAATATGGCCATAATTCATTCAGTTGTGGCTAAGTTCCATTGAAGCATTGACCCTTAAATTAGTCATGACCAGCTTATTCCATTGGATTCAGGACTGCGCCATGACTAAATTTAGCTAGATCAAGACATATGTATACAGTGCTAATTAATTCCAAAACATTACATTTATAAACATCACAAAGAGTAAACAAAAGCAATAGATGATTCTTTCCATCAGTTCTCCTGTTTACATCACTGCCTTTTTTTCTTGTATTGTAGGTAATGATGAAGTATTACTTAGTATGGAAACTCTACCTTTTCCTGATTCATTTATCCATCGCATCCGAATTTCTCCTGATCACAGATATATGGCTACTGGAATTAAAAGTGCAAATTCTGAAGAGTCTGCTTGCGTAGTTGTGGAACTAAATGTATTACCAAAAGTGGAATGTGTTATTCCAGATGTGTTTAGCTTCGGTAAGCTATCAACATAAATCTCTTTTGCTTTGTAGTGTAACAGGAAGGAAAGCCCAAATCTTAATCCATCATATTTTACAACATTCAGGGTATCCAATGATGGTTTTGCACTAGCGGAAGACACTTCTGCTTGTGCAAGACAGGGCACCTGATGTTTGCCTGTCCTTCCTTCCCACTGCAGCCACACACACCTCTCACCTGAAAAACTGATCCTGGGAGTTTGGAGACCCTCTTGAACACTGTGGAATATGGTGCAGTTGGCTGCACTGGGGTTGGGGCTGAGGGGAGCAGAACAATTTGGTGCCCTGCTTTGGGCAAGTGAAAGTGCTTTATGCTAATGCAAAACCACCATTGGATACAACCCTCAGCTTCTCCAGACGTTGCCCATTTTTGTATAATCCTGATTTCACACAGCTAAAGTAACATTTTGCTCCTGTGTTTGTGATCATATCAGCATTCCTCTTATGGCCCTGTTCATATAATAGTGATACCCACACATTGCTTTTAAATGTATACGGGTTACTGCTGATCTCATACCATTCACACAAGTGATATCCTATTCCCAGGTAATGCAAGGGGAACAAGAAGATGTTACTAACCTGTTACTGGTATCCTTCATATAGAGTCACCTGTGCAATGGTTCTGCCCTATACAGACCACAGCTCAGAGGCTGGGCAAGGGGAACTGGAAGGACGTTAGAATTGTTACAAATGGCATAACTGTACTCCTGTTCATGGGTTGTGGGCGCTACCAGTGGAAAAGGAGGATTTAATGTTTCCAAATACGAAATAAAAAAAAGTATAAATGTTCACAAAATGGTGGCATGTTACTGGTGGGGTGGGGAACAGTCTTATTGTCATAGTCCCTGTTTTCAGTACAGCAAAACCAGCAGAGTTTTGTGGCACCTTAGAGAATAACAAATGTATTGTAGCATAAGCTTTTGTGGACTTCAGGCTACTTCATCAGATTCTTGAAGTGTTATCCTAAGTTAACCGGTATATAGAGAGATGGAGGGATGGGGGTTCAAAGCAGTGAGGTTAGAGAGAAATGAACAAGTACAAACCTGTGGCAATTACTGTAAAGCTTAAATGTATGTAGAGCCATTACCGAATGGGTGGCAAGAGAGGCGTCACTTGGCTTTATTTATTTATTTATTTATTTATTTATTTATTACATTTATATACCGCCCCACAGCCGAAGCTCTCTGGGCAGTTTACAACAGTTAAAAACAGTAAACATTAAAAAAGTATACAAAATTTAAAAAACCATCAGAAACATATAGATAACAATATAAAAACAACATTATCTATTTAAATATTCCATTAGCGATATAACAGGCACTATCCAGTAGACATAAGTCAAAGTTGCAAGGCGCGTGCTAGGGGTGGGGAAACTTCTCTTTTCACAATAATAAATACTGTCGTTTGAGTGATGGAAAAAGGGAAGCCTGGAAGTTTAAATTGAGAAAGATGCATACATCCAACACAACAGTGAATAACTGCTGCATTTATTTTGTGCAAAAGTAGAAAAAAGATAATCTGAAAAGATTATAAGGGCACAATCCTATGCATGTTTAGACAGAAAAAAATCCTTCAATTCCCAGTGTTCCCCAGCCAGCCATGTAGGACTTGTAGGACTTTTTCTGTCTAAACATACATAGGATTGCAACCTTAGTCTGCATAGCTATCTTGTTGCTTTTCATATGAAATCCACATTTCTAGTCAATGACTGAAATCCAAAGGGTCACACACAGACTACAGTGCATGCATAGGGTCTTTTCATTTTCTCAACCATTTACTTTGAAATTAACTTCATGAAATGCAATTCGTTTCACATATCCCGTCACTAAAATTGGGGTTCCTTCCGTAATCGCATAATAACAACAACAAATTAATAGTTTTACTTTCCTTCTTCTCCCCCCCCCCAGAATGGACTACACAAGACATCCTATTCTATACCACCCAAAGGAACCTTCAGAGTCATGATGTGTATTTGTCGGATTTTAGTAAAAAATATTCTGAACTGGTTTATACGGAACATGATGCAAGGTAACTGAATATATTTAACAGCTTTTAATAATAATAATAATAATAATAATAATAATAATAATAATAATAATTCGTACCCGCCTCTCCATCCTGATCGAGGCGGGGAACAGCAATAAGTATAAAAAACATAAAATATTAATTAAAAACATAGTATACATTGTTAAAACTTCATAAAAAAACATACTAAAAACATACTAAAAGCATCCTAAAATTCCACTGGATAGGCCTGCCAGAAGAGATCAGTCTTTATAGCTTTCTTAAATGCTAAAAGACTGTTAAGTTGACCACTTAATGCCTCCATGATACTGCTGATATCCCATGATACACTACTGTAGGTGTAGTGCTGTATTGAAACACATAAATATAGGCAAGGCTACTACCAAGAAGAAGAAGAAAGAAAGCCTAGCTTTTTAATCAAGTAGATAAATGATGTAACTTAAATATATGTGAATAAACTTAAATATATTCCTAGTAGATATTTTTAGAGTACAAGTGGCATACTAACGAAGTTCATTTGTACTAATATTAAATGTAGAACTAACTTTTCTAGCTAAATATGATACAACTACTGTGGAGGATACCTGCTATATAGACAAAAGCCGACATATGTACTGGATCCAAGCAATTATAATTCTCATTTTATATCTTCATGCATCTTTAGATATGGATGTGGCTTGCAGTGCTCCTCTGCATCCCTAAGTGGGAGTCATATAATTCAAGATATTGAAGGATTTTGCATTCTGTTTAGTGGCAGGTGTCAAGCTTTGGTACTAGCTATACACATTCGCAAATGTGCTGCTGTATAGACGTGGCAGGGGAGGGGCTATAGGTCATGGGCAGTTGCATGCAGAGGGTCCCATGCTCACTCCCTGGCATTTCTAGTTATAAAGATCAAGCAGCAGGTGATGGAAAAACCTTTGCCTGAGACCCTAGTGAGCTGTTGTCATAAGAATGTGAGAAGAGCCCTGCTGGATCAGACTAAGGATCCATCTAGTCCAGCATTTTGTTCACACAGGGACCAACCAGCTGCCCACAGGAAACCCACAAGCTGGACATGTGCAACAGCACCCTCTGTCAGTCAGTATTGACTAAATTGGGCTAGATGGGCAAATAGTCTGGCCTGGTAAAGCAGCTTCCTGGTACTTAATTTTACATCGGTGTAACTGGCTGCAGATAGCATTATGCCAGGGGTGCACAACCTTTTCTGTCCCAAAGGCCATTTCAGATGTCTGTTGGGGGGTGGGGGTGGTCACACTTGTGCATGTAGGCGCATCTGACAAGCATCTGTCAGGGATGCTTTAGGGTGAATTCCTGCATTGAGCAGGGGGTTGGACTCAATGGCTTTGTAGGCCTCTTCCAACTCTGCTATTCTATGAGTCTATGATTCTATCACTCACACTTCTGCACACATTCTCAAACCATTCAAATATCTACGCACATATTCACACACATTCTCGCATGCACATACCACTCACACACATTTTCACACACTCAGCCCAGCAGCAACAGATTGGCCCTGTTCAGAAGACACCTTAAACCATGGCTTTAACCATGGTGAATAAGGCTTTTTTGCCTTATTCACTGTGGTTAAAGCCATGGTTTAAAGTGTCTTCTGAACAAGTCCATTGTGCTCTTGCAGCAACAGTATCTGTTTCACGTTACAGGATCAACGTGTTGAAGCCCCCTCCCTTCCCCAGCCACCCCAGCCCAATCAACCAAACGAAGAAGAGGGGGGGAATCGCTCTAAGAACAGCACCTGTGTTTCCTGCCTAAAAGCTTCATTCCTAGAATGTCTCCGCTGTGTCCTAGGCAGCTCATTAGGACCTTCAAGCACTGCTTCTTAGGACGTTCCAGGGACATTTCCGGGAATAAGGCTTCTGTGGCTAGTACCATAGAGCCTGTTTCTAGACTGGTTACACACACACTTTCTTTTTGGCTATGTCAGACGCTGGGCACCACCAGACAAGAGTCAAAGGGCTGCCTGTGGGCCACACTTTTTAAACCCCTGCTTTGTGCAACCTTCAGTTATCCAGATGTCTTGGATACCTCTGCAAATGATATCATGCTGTATTACCTAATTATAACTTTGTTTTTTTGCTTGCAGGTATTTTGTGGATCTCTACCGCACAAAAGACAAGCACTTTCTGACTATAAACAGTAATAGCAAGACTACCTCTGAAGTGTGGTTGGTTGACTGTCATCACCCTTTTAAGTCTCCTGTTCTTGTGCAACAACGAACTGAAGGAGTTATTTACCATGTTGAACACAGAAATAATGAGTTATACATTCTTACTACATATGGTAATCCAGTGGGATACAAGGTATGGAGTACTGGCATGCTAGGAAGCGTTCAGCTTGATTCAGGCTCTTAGTTGTAGCACCTCCAAACTATTCAGTCATTGTTTTTCCAATAATTAAGATTTCATAAAAACCAGACAAGTCCATATAGGGCTTTAGTGGCCTCATACTTCTCCTTACTGCACATACACTAAAAATAAATGGACAAAAAGATATCACATTCAGAGGAGAAATCCAGTCATTGGAATAAAATATACATGTTAAGTAGACTCCAACTAGAATTTTGTCTACAATTCGTGATTATTATAAAAGTGAAGTGGGATAAGTAGAATAGCTTGGTAGACTCCCCTGTACTCCTTACACTGTTAATTATTTGGAAATGTAATATTTATTTATTTATTTAGAATATTTATTTAGAAGCAATAACAGTAATCCAAGGCTGCATGTTAAAGAAAGGCTTCTTGGAATAAAGATGTTTTCAGGAGGCGCCGAAAGGAGTACAAGGTTGGCGCCTGCCTGACCCCCAGAGGCAGGGAATTCCACAGGAGGGGCGCCACCACGCTGAAAGCTAATAGAGAAAGATATGAAAATAGTGCTGCAGTGTTTAGTTAGATTTATCATTCTTTTGATTGATTAGAAAAAGCCTCTCCTTTTAAAAGACTTTGGGGTAAATTGCATTATTTCACTTGAATGTGCATTTTGTTGAGCAATTTAGTGTGGATGCCATCCACATCCAGATGTGCATTTGTATGTGCATTCTATTGATACTCACAGTTCAAATACACAAACTCTGACAAACATGTCTACATTTCTGTTATAACTAATTACAAACACCAGAATTAATTTCCCCAACTAGGCCTACAACAGTTTGTAATTTATTCTAACTTCTGTTTTGCTCTTAATTGTTACTTTCGGTCATTTAGAAGCTGAACGCTATCCAGCAGTGGCTTTCCTCTAGTCCTAATAACGGACTTCCTTCCCTTCCCTCTGAAAACCATCAAATGCACCACAAATCTACTCTGGAGGGCTGGGGGATCCTCAGTGGCAAATGAAGCAATCCACCCCCCCAATGCCGGACTATATTTGTAGTGGGAGGGGGGGTATCTGCAGCAGGGGAGGAGATGACAGGGAAGTCCTATTGCACAAGCTAGTTTTCTGTTGCACTAGCAAGAGCTAGTTTGCCTTTGTGCAAGCACAACATCATCAGTGCTAGTGGATACTCCCCTCTGCCCCCATCCCCAAACCATTCCAGTGCAGGAGCACTTATCTGGCTCTTTTAAGTGTCAAACAGGGATGTAAAAGATTTTCATTCCTATTCGTAAATCATGCAAACATGGCCTGTTCACAACCCCGAGCATGAATCTGAGCAGAAATGCAATTCTCATGATTTTTTTAGAATTTCCCAAACTTCGCATTTGTGTTCAAAAGCGCACAAATGTGCACTTCTGAAAATGAGCACATGCATAAATGCGCATTTCCCGCCAAAATCCACATTTACTCACTTTAACCTATGGGGGAAGACGCGCATTTTCAATTAACAAAAATGTGCATTTCTTTAAAATATTCCTTTTTAAAAAAAAATTACTTAAAACACCTACTTTTAAAAATGCCCATTTTTACCAATCCTATAAAAAGGCACTCATCTTCACAAGCACGAATGAGGCAAACCGAGCTTCGAGGAGGAATTTGGAGAACATCAACAAACTCAAACATAATATGCTCACCCATCCCTAGTGTCAAACATGATTAAAGTTACACCATTCCTGTGAAACAACGCCCTACCATTTCATGAAATTTTATTTTATTCAGTTCTTTGAAAGCTGTGCACACTTCCTCTCTGGCGGTGGAGAATATATTTACTTGATTTACTGATTTTTAGAAGCCACAATGGGCTATCCCCTCCTGCAGCAAGTCTACACAGTCTCATTCATTACATAGCTATCACCCTCCTGATGCTGAGTTGGTGCTAGTGCAACTATAGAGCTATTAAACAAATCTAGATTTTTGTCCTTATTGGGAAAGCACAGCTTTGGAGTCCCACTGTGAACGAGCTCATGCTGCTATTTCGTGTCCCTTTCATAAAAAGGAGAAGAATTTTAGACCTCCAGGGTATAGATCTATCAAAGATATCATCATTAAATTCATTTTTACAATATACAATGTTCTAGAGATATAGGTCTATCCATTTCCACTCCTTAGCTCTGGTGCCCTCGTGGACTCCATTTCATTTTTTTATTGTCTTTCCTGCTGCGATGTGTGGAAGCTTATAGAAAATACTGCAAAACAGTTGAAAACAAACATAACATGTTGCTCAGCTGGGTACTTTCTTGATTTATGACTGGTGCCTGAACAGAAGATGAAAGTGTGTCATTTGTTCCTCCTTTCATTGCTTTACCATCAAGCGATTGAAATTTAACATATCCATACGCAGTTAAACATTTACCTTCTGCTTCAGAAGACATTGCAGGACAGATTATAAATTCACCATTTCCTTTGAAGATAAATAAGAATTAGGGATATAGCACCTGTCTACTGTCAGAGGCCTTGAAACTGAGCCAACACCGCTATCTCTCCAGAATATTCAGAGCTATCAGGCCTCTAAAATCAGAGCTACTAAAATATTACCTATTGCTACTGGAAGTATATTATTAGCTAGAAACCAATGTCGTCTCTCTAAGAATACTTGTATTTTGTGTAATTTCAGTTTTTTCATGTAGGTATGTGGGTTCTTTTTGTTTTGTAGCTGATGAAGGCTCCTGTTGGTTCATGTGGTTTGGAGAACTGGCTGCCGGTTTACACAGTGAAAGAAAAGACAAAATTAATTGACTTAGAGGTGTTCAAAGACCACTGTGTTGCCTTTCTGAAGTTCCGTGGCCACCTTTATTTAGATATTATTGCTCTTGTATCAAACTCAGTTCACTGTGTTAAGGTAAATGTTTAATTATTTAAGGTAAATGTTTAATCGCTTTTTACAATCAACTTTTTATTTTTCAAGGTTAATTTATAAATCAAAGGCAGTTTAAACTTTCTTTATCCGGATGTCCTTGGGGATATATGAAACTTTCATATGGTCAAATTAGCATAAATATGTCTGTGTTTTACATAACCTTATACTGCTGACTGAAGTGGTGCAGGGGTGATGGGGCATAGAATAAGGCAGCTACCAAAGACCAGGAATCTAGCTCCTGAGATTGGGGCTGTCATGAGTAATCTTTGACAGAGGGGTCCTTTGGGAAAGTCTGCTTGTGAATGTGTTTTGGGAGCAGGGATAGATAAGGTAGGGTGATGTCATTGACTTAGTTCGCACGTAACAAGAAGCCACTGTGGGTGAATTTGCCCCTGGGGCTTCTTGTTGCAGTGGCCACTGCCACTTTGAAAGTTCAGAATGTGCTAGGGGTGCAGTGTAGTGAATCTGGTGAGTGTAGGTTTTTGCGTTGGTTGACAAGCCACCTAAACCCATAGAACATGCCATGAGTTCTGGGTGGCTTGTCAACCACCCCAATAACCCACCTTCATTGTGTTTGTATGAAACAAGAAGCTATGGCACGCCCCCACTGTGTCCCTAATATTCAAAATGTTGGGCACCATCACGACAAAGAAAAAACCATACATCCACGGTGGCTTCTTGTTATGTGTGAACTGGGCCATTGTGTCATTCATACCATCACCATGTGTTGATTGTTTTCCCTCCCCAATGTGCACAATGTATTGCTTGCTAATATGCAGAATGCCATCAGCATAATGATTGGCAAGTGGCAATGAAGTTTCTAAGGGTGCTGTGGGAGTGGTTATCAGCACTGCTAAGTTAACTTTTGCTTGTGCAGCTATTCCATTGCAGACCTTTCTGTTGTGAGTGCATAGGACTGCTACTACTTTAGAATCAAAGAACAGTATTATATTATTGTTGTTGATGTTGTTGTTATTATTTACATTTATATACCGCCCCATAACCAAAGCTCTCTGGGCGGTTTACAAAACAGTGAACATTAAAAAGAAATATACAAAATTTAAAACCAAAAAAAGCATAACCTACCAACAAAAACAGACAATATCCATTTAAAACAGTAGAGGTAAAGGGGCCTATAAGGCCATCAAGTCCAACCCCTGCTCAGTGGACTCAGTCCACATTAAAGCATTCCTGACAGATGGCTGTCCAGATGTATCTGGAATGCCTCTAAGAACATAAGAAGTGCCATGCTGGATCAGACCAAGGATCCATCCAGTCCAGCACTCTGTTCACACAGTGGCCAACCAGCCATCAGCCAGGGACCAACAAGGCAGGACACAGTGCAACAGCACCCTTCCACCCATGTTCCCCAGCAACTGGCGCACACAGGCTCACTGCCTTGAATACTGGAGATAGCACCCAACCATCAGGGCTAGTAGCCATTGATAGCCTTCACCTCCAGAAATATATCCAATCCCCTTTTAAAGCCATCCAAATTGGTGGCCATCACTACATCTTGTGGTGGTGAATTCCATAATTTAACTATGTGCTGTGCGAAGAAGTACTTCCTCTTATTTGTCCTGGATCTCCCACCAATCAGCTTCATGGGATGAGCTCTAGTAGTGGGAAAGCCCACTACTTCCTAAGTAATTGGTTCCGTTGTCGTATTGCTCTAACAGTCAGGAAGTTTTTCCTGAAGTCCAGCCATAATCTGGCTTCTTGTAACTTGAGCCCATTATTCCATGTCCTGCACTCTGGGATGATCGAGAAGAGATCCTGGCATTAACCCTAATTTACCAGCTGCTCAGCATGATGGGACAATAGTATCAGCCTGCACAATTCATTAGATTCTGGTTTATTGATAGAATAAAATAGATAAACTCACCAATAGTTAAGTTCTTTTTAAAAAGCATATTTGAGAAGAGATGTAGTAATTAATGCTTTAGGTTGCAAAACCATAATTTGTTTCCCCTTTGCTAATTTGTCCCCACTTATTTCTATGGGCTATTTTGGAGCAAGTGGATTATGACTTGCAGGTTTTGACTGCTAAAGTTCATGATTAAAATACCAATTTCCCAAATGATTACCTTCATAGAAAACTAATCATAGTTAATACTCAGTGGATTTTCTAGCAAAAATGAAATCAATCATTACTTATTTTGTACGCATAAAATATAGGAGGAACCTGTTAGCAGTGCTTGAGTATCTTAATTTGCACATTAAATTCCATAAATACTGCATGCAATATTGGGAGAATTCTATATATACTTTTTAATTAGCCAGATATTTCAAAAAGTCTTCATTTGTTTCAGGATATCTAGATCAATTTAAATATGATCAATTAAATTTCATTATCTGGATTAAAATTGACTGTATTTCCTCCCTTAGAGCATGACTTTCTCTAGCCAGGTTTTCTCTGTAACTTTAAAAAGCAAAGGGCAAAAGCTCTGTCTCTTAAAAACCCAGGCTGCCTTAAAACTCAGTTATCTGAAAATATTTTAAAATTTCACTTAGCATACTTGTAATAAAAGGGTAAACTTGTACACTCTCCAACCAGTCTCCTAACTGTAGCATTCAAGTTAAATATAGTACCTATTCTGTAGGGTTTTCTAGACTTTTTAGATTGATCCTCTTCAGGTTTTAATCAATTACACGGAGTGCGATTTTTCTGTGTAAAGCTTTTTGACTCTGACTGCCACAATTCCCAAAGCCTTTATCAACCTACTAACCAGAACCCCTTAAAAGAAAGTAAGCAGCGGGTAAGAGACCCTGCTGCTCTCAGAGAATGAATCTTGATTCCTTTCATTTCTAGGAGTGTTAAGTCTTAAAACATAATAGCCCTGAGTTTCTGAGTGTAGCTGTGCCAAAAAAATTATTTTGTTCTTCACAATGGCCAGCGCTGGGAACAGAGTCAGAGGCAAGGATTGTAAGTGGCTGAGCACTCCAAAGCCGATGCATGGCCTCCGTGCAATAACTGACGTTGACTTGGCTGTGTTTCAAGTTGGGTAGCATGAAAGAGCAGACAGAAGGGAAGGAAGAAAGATTCTTAAAACTTCGCAGTAGTACACAGGCAGCAAGACAAAATCCCTAAATAGGTAGCATATTCGTTATAATGGTTGTGTTTTTAAGGCCAAAATCATCATTTTAAAAGACATTTTATTATTATTTTGTTTAGTCTATTTCAGATTTTGTTTTCCATTTGCATTACATGTTGAACCTCATTAAGTAGCTTTTAAGGAAGGAGGAAAGGTAGCTAAATTGTTGCCCTTAGAGTGTTTCTTTCGTCCTTTTTTTTTTTTTTTTAGTTTATAGGGAGAGGGAAAAAAGCAATTCCTGGCAAACACACCCGCCAAAGTTAATTAAACTGAAGTTCAAACACTTTCATCAGAGAGGAGGCGATGGAGTACAGTTCCGTAGAGAAAAACTCAAAGACTGGCAGTGGGGGAGATATTAAGATTGTTGGGCTTTGCTTTTCCCCCCCTCAGCTTCCTGATTGGGCTTGTTCATTTGAATTGGAGCCTCATCCTGAATACACCACCAGCACTTTCTATTTTTGGCTCATCTCCCCAGTTCAACCTCCGGTACGCTTTGCATATTCATTGACGGAAAACAACCTTATTGAGCACACTGAGCAAGAGGTACCAATTACAGCGAATTGCCACACCGTACGTTTAGAAGCTAAGAGCAAGGTAAGGCTCCCCGTTCTCTTCTTGTCCTCTTTTAAACAGTCTCTGGAAGGAAAAGAGGACTCGACACTCCATAAAGGCCTGTAGATGCCACATTCACTAGATCAGTGGGTGTTGCTTCGCAGCCCTGCAGGGAGGGGTTTGGAAGGCTGAACCTTTCTTTTTCCAGTTCTACCCTTGAGAATACTGAAGGCGAGGGTGTTATTCCTTTTGGCAAGAAAGAAGGTCCCGGCACAAGAGGCTTACTGAGAAATCGCTTATCACATTAAGACCTGGCTTATCCTGCTGGAGGAGGAGGAGGACGACGACATTTTGGAACCACCTGCCTAAAAGAAACGAAAAAATTTAAAAACCCAACCAGAACACAAGTGTACATGTGTAACAGTGAAAATGCTCTTAACCTCCCATTATGTTTTGCATACCTCATAAATGTTCGTGAGATGCAAAACGAAGAGAAATAACTTGACCTAACGTAATTTTTAGTCACACAGAAGAGAATTCCTAGCAAACTTACAAGCTTTAAAATAAATATATGTGTACATAGAAATGTTAAGTTCATAACAAAAGGGGTGCTGCTGCACTGAGTGCCGAGTTACTCCGGTTGTAATGCAGATGGGTATCATTAGAAGGAGGCAAGAGGAGCCAGTTGTTTTCATGCTTCACAGACTTCTCAGGTGTTGCACTTAAATGAGTTTTTATGCTCCACATTGGTAAACGTGCCCAGTGGCAGTCCAATCTCCCATTTCATTTTCCGAGAGTGCTTTCTTACAGTCAAAGTGCCAAAGAATTACTATAATAAGAAAAACATGTTTAAAATATGTAATTGAAGCTTTTGTTCTCGTGTATCCCTTGTGAACTTTGAAACATCCTTCAATGTAAAATACTCCCTCATTTGCAGGATGAAACTTGGGTGCCAATTACAGTTTTTCATAAAACCAATTCTCTAGCGCTGTGCAGGATGCCACTTCTGATTCACGTATACGGAGCTTATGGCATAGATGTGAACATGAGTTTTAAAGCAGAAAATCTAATGTTAATCCAGGATGGCTGGATATTAGCATTCTGCCATGTCCGGTAAGTCTTGTATATTACAAAACTGTCTTGTGGGGTTTTGTTATAGTTTATTGTGAAACGTGTGATCAGTATTCTCAGTGTTCAAGTCTTTTCTTTTGGCTGCAAAGTTTTCCATTCGCCATTTCTTTTCTGCATAAATTTATGTTATGCACTGTTTTGCTAATGGTTTGTTATAGGCCGTTTGCTAATAATTTATTGACGTGCCATTTTTTGTGTGTGACTTCACTTAAATTCATGCAATGAGAATGCAGTTGTTTCAAGTTTGGCTTAGAACAAACAATGATTTGGTTCATTTTTAAGACTTTTTGAGATCTGTCATACTATAAGGACTTCCCTTTCCTCTTGCCAAATAAATATATGTGATATTACAATTACATTATGATTTATATTCACCTAAAAACAGGACTATGAAGCATATAATTGCTGACAATGTGTGAATAATCCCAGTGGTACAATAATTTATATTTTTTTAATCTAGCCCCTTTCGTACTTTTCTAGATAATTTATCCTGCCCTTTTTGAAGCAGCATATAATACATTTTCAGGTTTTCCATGTGATTTCAAATAATCAGTGCACTAGATGAAAATAATTCAAAAGAAATTAATTTTTTTCTTCCTGGCATAGTTTTTGAAAGTAAAAGATAAACAAAAAATTCTACATGGACCAATATTACTGATTTATTTCTTGTGATAGAATATATATCACATCTCATGTGGCCAAGTATTCAACCCAGTTTTGATGAAATACTGAAATGTACAAATCAACAAACAAATATATAAAAAGTAAGATTATTTGTGTCCTTTCCTAAACACACTACATGGAAGTAGGGCCATTTTGTATATGTGAAACTTAATTCCCTATATGTGTCCTTAGATCATGTCCTTAGGCCCGCCTTGGTTTCAGTAGCAGAAAAAGTCTAAAACGTTGTGAACTTATTGTGTCTAGACCTTATTAAATGAAGTGGAATATGTTTAAGAGCAGGGGGAGGAAAGTCCAAATGCTACATAGAAGTGGCCTCTAGCAGGATTAAGCCACGCTTTTGCATTACATGCTTTTGTTGCAATGTTCGACTTGTAGAGGATCTCACCCAAACTGATCTGT
Organism: Elgaria multicarinata webbii; assembly: GCF_023053635.1. Taxonomy (NCBI): domain Eukaryota; kingdom Metazoa; phylum Chordata; class Lepidosauria; order Squamata; family Anguidae; genus Elgaria; species Elgaria multicarinata. Next base: position 25,898,688 of record NC_086174.1, read on the forward strand.
AAAGGAAGGCAACTCCTGGAAGTGATGGATCTCAGGTTTCACAGCATATGCTCCAAAAGAAGCACAAATCACACATTCACACATCTGCTTTCCCTTCTTCTGTGTAATGTTTAAACAGACTTTTGATCAGCTTATATCCAAATACTGAAACTGCTCTGGATGTTACTTCTGTCTGTATGTTTAGAAATGCTCATTGTGTTGCTTTCAGAATGCGAGTAACTTTATCAGCACATACATATACTTCTCTTCTAATTAGAAGACCTAACTCAGGTGTTGGAAAAGCCATGTTAAGTTTTAAAAGCAAACATACAGTCATTTAAACCAAAACCATAATTGCTGTAAAATGATACTTTACTTTCAGAACATTTTACAAACATTTCAGGACTTCAGGAAATACATAATTGGTATAATAGATACAGTTTGGGGAATACCCAAAACCTTTGGGGGCATGGCCCACTAAGACTACAGCCACAAAACCCATGCACAGAGGATTCCAGTAGGAATTTCCATTGATCAGAGAAGGAAGGTTGGATGGGGAATATGAGAGGCTCACATCCACCTCCTATTCATCAAATGTCTGATCTGCATGCATGCATTCCTGGGCATGTGCATAGATGGGGAAAGGAGTGGACTATGAGAATCCTTGTGCACTTGGGCTGCTCCCATGGTCCAAATGGAACTCTCCTTATCATGGGAAAACTGATTTCTCTTAAGAGGAGGAGAGAATATATTTCAAGTCCAAAAATAAGACCTCAAGGATGTATAGTCCAATTGCTTGAATTAAGTGTACAATGTTTCTCATGCTCTGGCTACAAGTTGGGGACAGTTAACAAAAATAACTGAACACAAGATGCCTCCATTGTCAGGCAGGTGCACAATACTGCAAAAGTGTAGGTGGTGTCACAAACCAAATTTAAGAACCACGCATACCTATGGGCATAGATCCTTTCTCAGCGCAGATGGCCCATTTGTTAAAAGCAGAAGCAATAAACAGTGAACTAATACTAACAAATTGAGACAGTTGAGTATGATCTGGATTCTGCAACCTGAAGAAATGTGTCCTCCCCTTCCTGCGCACAGGGAACCTCTTTGGCCCAGGGAGTGAGGAACAACTTATTACACATTTTCCTACCATCAGACGTATGGCAGGAGGCTAGAAAAATCATGTTCACCTTGGTAATGGTGCCTAGTAGTGGAATTCTCTGACCAAAGAATTCTGTCTGGCCAACATTCTTGTCACCTTTTAAAAAAATTGGAGGACTATTATTATTATTTATTACATTTTTATCCCACCCTTTTTCCTCCAAGGAACACAAGGCAGTGTACATAATCTTCCTCCTCTCCATGTTATCCTCACAACAACAACCCTGTGAGGTAGGTTGGCCTGAGAGTCTGTAAATGGCCCAAAGTCACCCAGTGGGTTTCCATGGCCGAATGGGGACTAGAACCTGGATCTTCTGACTCCTAGTCCAACACCTTAGCCACTACACCACACTGGCTCTTGAGGCAGAGGGTGGAATCCAGTGAAATTTTTCTGCTGATGGAATTAGTTCCAACAGCAGAACAGGGAAGGGAGCAATTCCCCTTCTCCCCTGGAGCCCTTCAGAGGTCTGGGAGACCCTTTGAACCAGATTTTCAGAGGGCTGCAAAAGAGAAAGTGCAATTGCCTGAATTGACTTCTGCTCACATGACATTGGATTCTGCTCAGAGAGAGCTCTTTTTTGCTTAGTAATAAAATTGGTTTATAGTTGTTGCCTTGGATATTATTAATGCTTTTGTGTAGTGATTTTATTAATTTCAATTGTAATACTTCACGGTTTGCCTGAGAAGTGGTATCCAAAATCAAATGAATGAATAAATAACTCTTTGAAATGCACATATATATATTGATTTTTTTGGCTGGCTGTCTTTCTGAGTAATCTTACAATAGCAATATACTTTGACACCAAGTGCATCTTAGCTGTTTATTTATTACAAGGAGGTTCTTTTGAAAGTGTTTACAACCTGAAGATAGATAATGAGCAGAGTGATAAGGGCAGCTGAGAACTGGTGCAACTTCATAGCCAAAAAGCATGAGCTGTGACCCAGGAAATCTCTGTCTCATATTCAATCCAGCCATGAAAGTACCAGGTGGCCATAGGTAAGCTGTTTTTCTCTCAACCTCAGCCCCACCTATTGCCACCTGCGTGTAGGGTTAAAAATATTAAGACAGGGTGGTTGTTCTTTAACGTTAAAGATATACATATGTAACTTTTTCTAGATTTTTTAAAAAATGTTTTAATTTTCAGAGGCGGAGGAGAGTTAGGCCTGGAATGGCATAAGGATGGCTGTATGATGAAGAAGCACAATGGTATCCAAGACCTCCAGGCCTGCATAAAGTTGTTACATGATATGGGATATTCTCAGCCATTGCATACAGCCCTGATGAGCCTGAGTGCTGGAGGAGTTCTTGCAGGAGCCCTCTACAATATTCATCCTCACCTTCTCAGAGCTATGGTTTTACAGGTGAGATTATTAGCATTTCATTCCATTCCATTCCATGGCTCAGGAGAGTCATTTTGGAAGATATTTCAGGGCTTTGGGATATCTTTAGACTGTTGAGTTGCCAGTCTAAAATCCAAAATGAATGATAGGTACAGCGGTAAGCACAGGAGGTGCTAGTCTCCTTCTCTGTGAGCCCCTGCCAAAGGAAGTGAGGCAGGTGTCTAACAGGAAAAGGGATTTTTCTGCTGTGGCACCCTGGCTGCGAAATGAGCCCCCTAGAGAGGTTATCCAGGCACCTACGTTGTACTCCTTCCAGCACCAGGTGAAGAACTTTTAATTTTAGTGTTTTACCATCCTAGTCTTTTAGCTCTGCTGTTTTAAATCTGTATTTTAAATCTCTCATTGCTGCTTGGTTTTATTCTGGTTTTACTTTTATATTGTGGTCTTAAGCTTCCATTTTTTATGTATATTATGCTGTACCATATGGTTTTAATTTTTGTGAACCACCCAGAGAGCTTCAGTTATTGGGCGGTAAAGAAATTAAATAAATAAATAATAAAACAACTTCATGCCAAAACACTAAACTTCATCAAGCTGTGAGCACATGAGACCCGACTGCCTTCCCAATCTTTTCTTCTCCTTTTTTTATATTCAGTAAGGCAAAACTTAAAGCCATTTTTCCTAGCCCTTGGGTTTGACTTCCAGCCAAATTCTGTAGCTTCTCGGTACACACTGGGCAGAAAAGTGGACTGTAACAGCTCTTCCCAGAAGTGAACTAGCCACACAATGTATTTGAATTGCCACTTTCATCCATGGTTACGTCCTGGATCAGGGCCAGCTTCAGGTTTGGGGTGGGAAGACGGACACTACTAATTCCCCGAGTCCACTGGCCCGCCTTTGCCTGTTCACCTCTGAGCTGTCCAGCAGTGACAGGAGTGAGAAGTCAGTTCTGCTCGTCTCGTACTTTCCCTCTGGCTATGGGGAGAATTGAGCCCAGAAGAAGAGACTGAGGAAATGGACAGCAGAGACAATGCCTGGGTGGCAGGTGAGCCCACTTAGAGAAGCACTGAACGTATCTTGCCCAAGATCCCCTAGAATGAGCTGGCAATGACTTGATAACCATATTTCCAGTGAAAAGACCCTACCTCCACGCTTAAGGAAACGGGAAAAGCTTCACCATTACAATACCGGAAGATGAGCATCCAAGCTGATGGGAAGAGGAAACAGCTGCTGGTGAGGAATGCAAGAAGTCCATCCTTGCTGGACTGGTGTAACTGTGGTTAAACACAGCAGAATGAGTGGAAGTGGAGAGAAAAAAATCCACTATATCTGTAAATACAGTATATACAATTATAACTAAAAGCAGTTATCTGCTGAAGATTTTCCTTGAAAATTTTAACCATAAATATGGATGAAGATTATATTAATTTCTTCCAGTGACATAGTTACAGGACCTAATTAGGTACCCCAGGAAATACCAGTGGGCTTACATCTGATAACTGCTTTACAGTTGTTACCTTAAATATTTGGGGATATATATATTTTTTTCATTTTTCACATAGGCCCCTTTCTTGGATGTTTTAAATACAATGTTAGATCTTCATCTCCCTCTGACTATTGAAGAACAAGAAGAATGGGGAAATCCATTGGTTGATGAGACCTGCAAGGAGTATATTAAAAGCTACTGTCCATATCAGAATATTAAGCCACAGGTACTACCTCATCTCTTCTTACCACTACAAAGAACATTTTAAGCAACTAAAATGGTGAATTTGGATAATAGTTCTTCAGTTTAATAGCGGTGACCGCCAAGAAAGAGATCTTGGGCTTGTGGTAGACAGCTCGATGAAAATGTTAACCCAGTGTGCAGCTGCTGGCAAACTCTGTGTTAAGGAATTGAGAATGTAGTGATGGCCACCAATTTGAATGGCTTTAAAAGGGGGTTGGATAAATTCCTGGAGGAGAAGCCTATCAATGGCTACTAGCTGTGGTGGTTATGTGCTACCTCCAGTATCAGAGGCAGTATGTCTATGTACACTAGTTGATGGAGAACATGGGCAGGAAGGTGCTGTTGTATTTGTGTCCTGCTTGTGGGTTTCCACTCTTCAGCTGGGTAGCCACAGTGTGAACAGAATGCTGGTCTAGATGGATCCTTGGTCTGATCCAGCATGGCTCTTCTTATGTTCAGTTTTAGTACTCAACTTGATCTAGGCAAAGTTAAGAACTTTAAATTCCCAATAATTTCAATAATGAGAGTAGATGTGTTCAGCTGCAATCCTATACCCACTTAAATGGGAGTAAGCCCTATTGAACACAGTGGGCCAGTTTGCACATCACGGTAAGCCATCATGGGTTAATTTACCCGTGAGGTGCCACAATGTGCACCAGCCACCATTTCGAATATGCAAGCTGGGGGCGGGGGCAGCACTGTGGCTTGTTGTGTCTTTCAAACCCCATGTCTTAAGTAACCCTCAGATAACCCTAGAACAGCCCATGGGTGTACTGTTCAAAGTGTCGAGGAAGCTATCCTTTGGGGTCTCCTCCATCTGACTGACCTACACAAAATGGGATACTAATGAATATAGCAAAGTGTGGAACAAACTCATATTTGAATGCTTGTGACAGTATTTCTGTCTCTGTTTTCAACCAGACATATGTGATGATAACAATTCCCAGCATTACTAGTTAATTCACAGAGAAGCCAGGCAACATGGACTACTTTACGCATTACTTTCCCTACGTTGAAATAATATTGACGTAGGAAAATAGTGTCTATCATCAAAGACCAGCCCAAGTACAGTTTTTGTTGCACACCCACCCATCAGGCATCTGCTGTGTGTATCAGTTATCCATTCTGTGTAGTTGCAGTAGTAAAGCACAAGTACCATCCCTCATACAATATAATATTCCCAGCTTTGTCTATCTAAAGAATATCTCCTTCTTAGAATCCCACTAGCTGCTCACCACTGACCACTCGTCCATTAGAGTAGGCCTGCCCAGGTTTGATCCACCAAACATTAGCTGGAGGCACATGATGTAGCAATCTTCTTGAAGCTAAACAGGTCCAGTCATTGCATGGCTTGGGAACTTGAAAACTCCATGAAAGCTGCCTTGAATTCTGTTAGGCTTAAGCTAACTCAGGCTTAAGCTAACAATCAGATTTTGCCACCGCATTCACATAAAGCAAAGTTGGGGGCTCATTTTTTGTGACTTTTGAGAGGAGGGGGCAAAATGACATGACAGGTAGCCCAACTTGCTAGAGGCAGCTCTTACTAGCAGCAGTGCTATCTGCAGTCCCAAATTAACCAGGATCCTTAACAAAATAGTGAAATACAAAAATGTGATTGCCTAGGGCAAGGTATATACCTCAGTAACTAACACAATAGCTGAGAGACAGAGCAAGATTAAGTGGTGATGAAAAGGTTAAATCAACCTTTACCAAAGCACACACTTTGATTGTGTTGAGAGTGAGGAGGAGGAGCTGGCAAGTTTTTCTTTGAACTTCTTTCTAGCCTCAGTTGTAGAGGATGTTTACAGAGGAGTTTTAGCCAAAAGCAAGTACAACTGTTTACTAAGTGCAATTGTTTACTAAGTTGCAGATTAAAATTTTCCCGTAACTGTCAAGTATGACTATGACACATGGGTGGTTTCTTCATCCATATAATTAAATCTGCTTAACGCTTCTCTCCTGCTGACATTACAGAACAACTTCCACCGGGTTAAAAATTAATGGATGCACAGATTGGCATCAGTAACTCCATCCTGCTAACACAGGCATTTCCTCCCCCACCTCTCTCTCTCTCTCTCTCTTTTTCTCTCACTGTAGAATTATCCTTCTGTTTTCATCACCGTCTCTGAAAATGATCAACGAGTACCTCTGGCAGGTTTATTAAGATACATCTGTAAACTTAGAAAAGCCGTACAAGATCATGCCCAAGCCAACAGCACGGATGAGAAAGGTAACAATAGAAATCCTAACATTTAGATTTAGTTATTTAAATTGTATATAGTTGCAGTATTATTTATTTATTCATTTATTTGATTTACATTGTGCTTTCCGCCAGGCTAACGGCGCTTAAGGGGGTCAACAGTAATAAATCCAAAATTACAATAAACTTAGTTAAAACAACCAAAAAATTTAAAAAGATTAAAAACACAGTATAAGGATTATTGCCCCAATCCAACAAGCAGTGGATGCAAACTGAAGCTTGGAGCTGGAGCTGGGTGTGCAGAGGCCCAGTTCAGAGCTCAACAGCTGCACCACTACTGTTGAGAAGCCTGATTCTGAGTAGATTGGATTCTGGTTTCATAGCTTGGTTTGGAGTAAGCCCTTAAATCATATTTTCCTGGTTCAGGCATATGAAACCATATATTTATTTATTTATTTATTTATTACATTTTTATACCGCCCAATAGCCGAAGCTCTCTGGGCGGTTCACAAAAATTAAAACCACAAAGAACATCCAACAGGTTAAAAACACAATTACGAAATACAGTATAAAAAGCGCAACCAGAATAAAACCACACAGCAAAGTTGATTATAAGATTAAAATACAGAGTTAAAACAGTAAAATTTAAATTTAAGTTAAAATTAAGTGTTAAAATACTGAGTGAATAAAAAGGTCTTCAGCTGGCGACGAAAGCAGTACAGTGTAGGCGCCATGATCTCTTCGCCAAAGCCAGGTGCACAAGTGAACAAGCGAAGAAAGAGTATACACAGTCAATGCTGCTCTTCCCAGTTCAATAAACTACGGTTTATCCGACTGAGATTATAATGTCTGAATCAAGCCAACTAGGCTTTGGTCAGGAGAGTCTTGTTCTTAGATTGGGGTTTTCAGCATGTTTCGGCTTGGATCAGGGCAGATGGATATAGATAAACTGGATATGTGCTGGTTATGTTCGCAAGTACTAGTTATATATTGCATGCAAGGCATAGAAATTTGGATATAAGGCAGTGGCTGCAACCTCAACAAACTAATCTGTATACCTTCAGGAGATTGTTAGACAAGTAGGGAAAAGCTAGTCCTGAACGTTTTAACCATAAATAATTTTGTTAGTATTTAGGTGACATGTCAGGCTTAAAGCAAAAAAAAAAAAAAACACCCATTGACTCTATCACGCCATTTCTACAAATGTGATTTGGGGCACAATTCTATCCGGATGCCCGTCAGCCTCTGAACTCGGAGGCTGATGGGCATTTTAAGCAGGGCAGGAGGAGAATGGAAGCAGTCATCACCTCCATGCCCCTCTTGCCCCTGTATTTTCGTTAGATGGGCAATTTTGCCCATCTAGCTGGGGTTCTGCGGAGTAGGAGGGAACGAGGCTGGGGGGAAGGGCAGAGGATTCTTCATAAGCTTCCCCTCTCCCACCCACAGAACCACCCCCTTTCCCTCCTTTCCAAGCTTGTGTTTGCAAGCTCATAGAGGCAGCCTGCACAGCTCTCCATGCTGGCTGTGGGGGTGGAGAGCTCAGAGTCCTAGGTTTAAGGTCAGAGCACTGTCTACGATCTCGCATTTAGGAATCCAGTATCCTATCCCCACCCACACCCACCCGACACTGTCTAGGGGCCATAGGATTGCTCCCTTAAAATACTTAATAGTGTTCTGGTTTTCCCTAGTTGTCATGAAGTTTCAGTGTTCTAGAGATTTTGGTAAATGGTGTAGAGCCATTGTGACTCAGCAGTTAGAGTTTGGACCCGAGTGAGAAACCTGTTCTTAAATTATCATGTGAGCCACTTCATCCATTACACTTTTAACTGATTCCTGACTTCAAAATATTCTTCAAGAGCATCATTAATATACATTAGCCGAGTTCACACATCACAACAAGCCCCCCCCCCTCGGCAAAATAAAATGCACAGTGTGGGTTGTCGTTAGAACAACCCACAATGAGCCCAGTAGATGATCAGGCTCACCATGGTTTGTTCTTCTCCTTCTTTTTCCCCCTTGGTACTTCTGCTGGCCCTGTGGGGCATCCCAGTGAACTTGGTGACAGGACCCATCTTGTCTGCTGCCAAGTCCCCCCTCCCCGCAGGAATCGTGACCCAAATTTGCCAATTTGGGGCATATTTATTTTTTTCCAGCTCCACTAATATGTCCCCGTATTTTTTTAATTCTCTTTCTTTTTCTTGTCAGATTTTCAGAGTGCACAACTCCGACTGCCCAAAATAGATAGGCTCACCTTGTCTGGTACCTTGTATATTCCAGCTGTCAATCATACAAGGTAGCTTGACAAGAGGAGACTGTATATAGGGTGACTTTACAGCCTTTGACAGGTGGGGGAAAGGGGTGCTGATCACCTCCTTACCAGGCTTTTAAGCATTGCCTGGACCCTTGAGATGCCCTGGTTCTATTCCCCACTTGCTGAGCACCCAACCCGTTATTTTCATGGAGATGTACAAGCTGCCGCCACCCCTCTTTTGCACCCTTTTGCCTTCGCCACAGCTATGTTTGACAGCCGTCAAAGGAGCTCTCAAAAGTTAGTATGACGGGGAACGAAAAGGGAGTTGCGTGGAGATCTCTGCGAGAAAGAGTCTTTGATGGACAGATAGAATGCCTGTTAGACTGCAGCAGCCCCAACCCTGAAGTCTAGGCGGGCGCTGCACCAAATACCCAGGAGGGCACAACTGGGAGAAACTAACCTCCCACTTCCCCTACCCAGGTCTTGATACTACATACCACGTTGGCCCTCTCAGCCACAATTAAATCAGGGAGAGTTTATTTTGCACTGACCTGGCAATCAACAACAGCATCACCTGACCCATCACTACCACCATCTTCCTCTGATTAGAGGAAGAACCGGAAGAGTGAACTGATGTAAAGTGTCTCATCCCTCTTCTCTTCAGCTGGCCTGTTAACTCCCAATCGTTATCCTTGCCCCTACTCATGACCCCACTAGTAGCTCCCCAGCCCCCCCGGTTATCCAGTGAATTTCCCAAGCACATATTAAATCTCCAGTATAAAACAGAGAACCCCTAGCCTGGCAAATGCCCACCCATTCCAGACCAGATATTCATTGGTAATGGGGAAGGTCCAGCTCTCTTTTGGCCAATTTGCTGCTACCGGCCTTCAATGCAACAACTTAGAAGAAGCAGGTGTCAGACAATTTTGAGTGTCCCTACCAGCTCCTCTGCACTCTGCGGATGCTGGTTGCCAGGCTGCATTGAACTCACCAAACGTGAAGTTCCTGGCTTTGCTTTTCTCTCCCACTCTCTCTCTCACACACACACATACACTCACACAAGCTGGCAACCAAGGCAGGCGGAAAAGAGAGATACACAGCTTTAGCCCGGTGCCTCAGATAGAATCAGGCACTCCTCCCAGTACACTCCACCCCAAACAGTTTCTGCCAAGGTGCAGGCCTTAAATACCTGGAGAGGAGGGAAGAAGAGAGAGACAGACAGACAGTTTCATCCAGGTATTTTAGATAGAATCAGGCCCTGCCCTTAGGAAACTCCATCCCATTAGCATCAGTCGAGTAAGGATCAGTAATTTGTGCACATGCATGCCATCCATAAATGATGTTTTCATCTATGATGCACTTGGGATTCATTACAAAAAGTAGTATAGGAAGAGTCCTTATGGACAATAAAAAAGCGCATCCAGGAAATTAACAAACAGTCCTTCGGAGCAGATTTGGGGGGCTGCAGGGGGGAGGGAAAATCCCTTCTAGCGATTTTCATGGATCCAACCCCTCGTGATAGTAGTCATGGGCAAGACAATAGAGATGCTCTAAGAGAAACCACATGTCTGACTGCAGAATATTTGACCCGTTTATCCCACCAACATAGATCTCCTAGTTCTTGCTATTTGCAAAACTAGGGAATGATGGTGGAGTTGCATTCTTGTGGCATGAACTGTGCCATATGAAAGGATCCCATTATATTAGTTATGGGGAAACATTGGCATCTGGATCACATTTTTGGCTTGAGAAGGACTGAAACGGTCTTCTGTTGTGAAAATGAGATGGAGAACACCAGCAAGTTATTTCATCAAGCTTCAAACAGTTGTGGCAAAATGCTAAATTCAGTTTCATCACCAATAACAAAGTATACTTGTTTATATCCAGAATAACATGCCTTCTGTCCCACCCTTGCCTCATATTCTGCTGGCCTCTTGTATTTGTTTCAGGACGTCAGACACCTACTATTATCTTAGACGTTCAACCAGGAGGCAGTCATTGTGCTCCATCTTGCGAGGATTCTTTAAACCAGGTATGCTTGATGTGGATTTTTGTTGTCGTTGTTGCAATTTATAGGTTAAACCCATAGAAAAGCATAGGTCAATACTACATTCCATGGAGTTGGTTGATATCTATTTGGGAATAAAACTCAAACCTTAGAAAAATGAACATCTGGGGAATAATCGTGTATATATTAGCCCGTTGCAACCTACTCTCAAATGCCGGCACCATTGCTTACTTACATGCCACACTTCCCACCTGCCACACATCTCCTCTCCATCCTGCCGCCAGAAATCCAGACTTACCAACTGAAGAACACCCTCCTATAATTTCATTGAAGGAAGGCTTGCTTCTTCCCCACCACAAGGTGACACTGGGATCTCATAAGGGGACCCATTTTTGTGGATGGGTTTACCACATGTCCTGCTGCCATAACTCCATATATCCTGCATGGCTAAAGAAAAGACTTGCACTAGGAGAATGGTTGTAGGACACGTGGTAAACCCATTCATAAGCACAGGTGTCCTGTTGCCCTGAATCACTGGATGAATGGCCAGAAGTCACCGGGGGTGAGAGAGAGTATGAGTTTTGACAACAGTAGTGCAAATGAGACGTTGAGCATTTGGTTGAGTGTACATATATGAAATTCATCCTTGTTATGCGCTGGTGCATGTACATATTTTAGTAGCATTGCTATCTGTGTCAATGACTGAAAAATCTGCATAAAATGTACCACTGTGGTTCTCTCCATAATAAAAAAGAAAATCCTTCTCAACAAAGAGTAAAAGCCCCATAGGGCATAGGTGGTATCCAGTGTTTTCATTTGGAGTGTGCAACTCCTCTTCCACGCACAGATGCTCCTTCTGTTCATGGGAGTAAAACATGGAATACCACTAATATAAAGATTTACTGTATCTGTAAATACATGGCCACAGTCCGGCAGGAGGAAATGTACGAGATGCCATTCGTGTATTTTGTCAAGTTGAAAAGCCTGAGTCACAAGTCAGTGCTGCACACTTGTAGCTCTTGACAAATTGTCTTCAGTAGCACCAAAAAAATCTGTTTTGGGGATGAGACTGACAGGTAGAAGGTTGGATTCCATCCACCTGAACAAGTCATCGCTGCAGTTGAATATAGTTTAACTGGATTCTTCTGTTTGAATTGGTCTTCTTAGGTTCATATTGCCCCCATCCCCCTCACTCACCCAACAAAAGTAGTAGCAGTAATCACATGGGCTTCTTGATGTGTATCACAACCACACTATACTCTTTATATGGGGCTGGACCCAGACTGGCAAACTGGAGGTCGCAATAATCCTCGTTTCCCTCCCCCCGCGCTGCTGTCCCCTATGGTCCTGCTCTGGAGGGTTGTGGGACCCTCTGAAGCAGTCGGAGCTGCACAAGAAGGGAGGAATTGGTGAAGACTACCATACCCCTTCTTTCCATCAGCGGGAGCATTCTGATCAGAAATCCACCAGGGAATGTTCCCTCCCGGTAGAAAAGAAGCTGAATCCAACCCTCAGTTTTGGGCACAGTTATAAATCTCGATGCACAAAGAAGTAGCATGCAAAAATATTCCATCATTGTCTCTTTCTATATGCAGTTGTAGTCAACTGTTTTGAAAGTACAGATATGGACTTTCTCTGCTTAACACAGAACGCATAGACACAAACAAGACACTGGCTATGGTGGAACGAAGCGAAGCAATTTTGAAAGCCTTTTGTGACACCAGCTTCTGAGTTGCTGCTGCTGTTCTGGTCACAAGCTGTGTTATACCTGACAGTAATGCTCAATTCACAGGAAGCTTTTCTGATCTCAGTGAAAAGCCCATTACAGCAGCTGCCATTTTCTAAAGAGAATTGAGCAGGAAGCACTCGTGATTACTCTTCAGACTGCAGGGGAACCTACATTATTATCCCCAATGTTACAGGAGCACGAATAGCATTGGAAGGAGACGAGCAATGGAACTGGAAAATGCTGATAATACTCTCTGAAGTGTGCAAAAGACTATGAAGAGTCTGTTGCTCTTTAACAACTAAACTTTTTTAATTGTTTCAGGTTGCAACACAACTAGCATTTCTGTACAACGAGCTTAGACTTGACAAGCAGGAATGACTTAGCAAAGCTGGAGTTTTTGTCCCGATTGCTAAAGCCAGAGGAAAATCGTTTCTACTGTATGAAAAACTACTTAAAATTAGTCAATCATGTGACTACTTTAACATTGCCACTAATTTAAAAAAAAACAAAGTAGGTCAAACTTACATTTGTATTCCTCCAAAGTTTATTTTTTACAAAATAAAACCTGTGCTTGTTTGAGTGAATTTTATCCTGCCTTCCTACATTAATATATACTCAAGGCAGCTCACAAATAACACTTGCAAATCTCAGAATAAAAACATAATAAAACACAAAAACAAAACACTACAAATCAGCAGCTAAAACATCAGAGGCCAAATTAGAAGAATACTTGCTGAAATGCAATTGTCTTCACCATCACCACCTGCCAAAAACAGGCAGTGAGGGGGCCAAGCACACCTTCCCAGGCAAGTTATTCTATAATTTGGGCACCACACCTGAGAAAGACCTCCCCCTTGTGTGCACTCGCCATACATCAGCCAGCAAGGAAATGTACTTGGTACTGAGATGGAGTTCCTGTGAAGGTTCATGCAGGAGGAGGTGATTCCAAAGTATCTTGGCCCCAGGCCAGCAGCATCATTTGAGCCAGGAACCAAATTGATAAGAAGTTCTGTTGGCGAATGATTGACGTGCAATATTGCATTCTGGACCTGTTGAAGCTTCCAGACTATCTTTAAAGACAGGCCCACATAGAACACTTACAAAATCCACTCTGGAGGTGTTTGGTTCAACCGTTATAGATGCAGAAAACTATAGGATCTAGATACAGCCTTTCTCAACCTGGGGCGCTCCAGATGTGTTGGACTACAACTCCCAGAATGCCCCAGCCAGCTGGCTGGGGCATTCTGGGAGATGCAGTCCAACACATCTGGAGTGCCCCAGGTTGAGAACCACTGATCTAGAAGTTAACACCAAGTTTTATTGTTGTCTCTGCTCTCATGAAGCAGGGGATGAAGTTTAGTGCACATGTATGGTGGAATCATACAATTTCATCGAGTTTTACTGCTGGAAGGGATCCTGGGGGCCATCTAGTCCAGCCCCCTGCTCAGTGCAGGAAATCATTTCTGATAAGAGATGTTGCAAGGACTTACAGTGAGTGGAGACAGAGATGCCCTAGTGTGACTGTGGTTATGAAATGGTTACTACTACAGCTAAATGAGCACGGTTAATGTTCTGAATTCCTAGATAACAATTCTGCCATTTTATGTACTTCTAAATGAGAACAAGCCTACCTAAGCCTACTGACAAGCTGGCACTCTTTTTATGAAGACATTACATGTGATCACCAGCTTCTAGATTTAGAGTAAACAGACGTTGGCACTTAGCAATACATGTAGAGTAAATTGAATGCGCTGGAATAGCATGCCTTTTCTGCAACAAAACACTTCTCTTTGAAAGTTTCCATTTTGTGGACTGGCTTGTCTGTCCTATATTCCAAAATGAGACCTTCACCCTTCCCAGTTGTGATTGTTTTGGTACTGATAACTTTACCGCTGTTGCTAAAGTTGGTGCTTAGCTTTATAGTAGCTTCTGAGGGAAGGGCAGGAAGCAAAGCCTGCAGATCTGTTGTGGTTCCCGCTCCAAAATTCAGGACCATCATAAACACTTGATCCAACCCATCCAGTTCTCTCACATACACAAAGACATTGCTGTCATTCCAAACGTAACACATCCATCCCCTATGAATGGGAAGCTCGTTGGTACGAAGGGAATTGAGCTTTCGATACAAGTTGAGCGTAGAATTTGGTTGTCTCTGTTGAACCTGTAACGTAATTGATGCATCATTGAGTCACTTGTTAGCTGCTGAACGTATACTTATTTCTTGTTATGTGAACTCTGCTCCTACAACTCTTTCTGCTCCTTTAAACAACTCTCATTTCTGACTTTCCCTGCAATACATGCAAGCTGCCTCCATGAACACGCGCATGGAACCACCTCTTCCCCCGCCTTCAACTCTCTCCTGTGGAGAGTCTCCTGGGTGAGCTTTGGCTTAGCCCCTTAATTTCCATTCCGAACAAACCAAGCTTTAAGTATACATAATGGCACCTGCTCACATCATTCCCTCCTTACCTCCGTCAGTCCCTTCCTTCCTCTGTTGTTTCCCCATTGTCTATTTTAGATTATAAGCTCCTTGAGAGCACGTGGTGCCTCTGGAACTCTAAGACTCCCCCCATGTACTCTGACGATGCAATAATAATAAATAACATGATAGAACTGCTCACTTTCATTTATCCAATATTTTCCATTTGCTATTTCAAGAGCAGTACGTTTCAAGCAATAGGTTTTGTTTTTAACTACTAAATTTTATCATTCAGACGATTCCTGTGACCTTCGTAAATATTTGTTGTTTAGCTATCCAACCGTTAAAAAAAAACCTAATACAAACAATCAACTAAAGCAGCCTCCCACAACATGGTGCCTTCCAGATGTTTGGACTATACCTTCCATCAGCACCAGCCAACTTGGCCAGTGGTCTGGCTTATGGGAGTTGTAGTCCAAAACATCTGAAGAACATCACTTTGGGGAAGGTTGAACTAAAGCATTTGTTTCATTCATCGGAGGGGGACAATTTTAATTGAGGACAATTTAATAGCACTGTAAGTTATTCTTATTTTTTTAATGTGATATTCTATCATTCTGGTCCAAAGTGGTCCAAACTTCACATTTGTTTGCTTTTTCACACTATTTGGGGAGGAGTGTGGCTCAGTGTGGTTGAGCACCTGCTTTGCATGCAGAAGATCCCAGGTTTGATTCCCAGCTTCTCCAGGTACGGCTGGAAAAAACTTTCCTGTAACCTTGGAGAGCTGCTGCCAGTCAGTGTAGACATTACTGGACTATATAGACCAAGGGTCTTACTCTGTATAAGGCAGCTGTCTATGTTCCTACTCTAATAAATATAGAAGAAAAATATTTAAAAGGATATTTTATTATAACAACAAGTGGTTGCTTTATTAAATTGTGTGTCTTACACTCCTCCCAATATATAAAAAGGCATCTGCACTGAGCCCTAATCTACACCATGCAAGCTATTGCACTATGACAGCAGTATATAAAAGACAGGAGCCACACTACTGCTTTATAGTGGTATTGAAGTGCACTGACAACTGTTGGGGGCCCATTGACACATACCATACACTGCTTTCATAGTGCTCTATCCTGCTTGGTGTAGATTAGGCCTGAGTTACCAGAAAGATGCAGATGTATTTAACTGATTGATTATCCAGTTACAGGCAAATTTATAGGAGGCATAAGGTAGTTCAGAAATCCTCTGAGGTCAGGCTTAGCATTTCAATATCAGAGACAGAGCTGATTTTGGATCCCCCTGTTCTATCCCCATGAATTGTTCTACACCCCTCACCTCTTATGTGCCCAGGGAGGACAGCTAAGGGATGGCTGAGTGAGGTGGAGAGGAAGATCCACCAGTGGAAACCTCCTCACTGCTGCAGCAGAAAGTGCTGTCATTGTACAGCCTGCAGGGCTCTGGGTAGTGGAGGCAAAGAAAGGTTTCATCACCCCAGAATCTCCCACCACTATCACTTTAAGATTGCTCTGCCCATAGGCAGTTTAGGAAAACATCTAATCCCTGCCATCCACTTTGTGAATGTGAGAAGAGGAATGCTGATAAGGAAATCAGCTTGAGTTGTACCCTGGTGTATGTTAGATCCAAATTAGGAGTTGATTGTCCCAGTCATTTTTTAAATATCCTGATATAATCAAAGTCACTGACTGCCAAAAGAAAATCACCCTAAATTTTTAGTTTAGCCTTCATACTTACTTGCACATTTACATTTAGATAGTCAGGATTTACAGATATCCAAGTTGAGTTTCCTTCACTAAAGCCAGCATGTTGACTGTCATCCCATTGCATGGGTGACTTTTCTGGAAAGGATTCCTGAAAAGAAAAGGCACTGTTCACTGCTAAATAGAATATCATCATGGTTGTTGCAAAAATGCATACCTGTAAAAGACCTTATAAACTCAGAATCAGGAAAATAAATTCTAGCATCCAAGGGGTGACAGATATCTCGAAAAAGGGCCAGGTGTTGCTTTGGTGTTTTATAAGCATGCCAGGAAGCCAAACTAGGGTACTGCCTATACAGCGGCGGGTTGCTACCAGGATAAGCAAAACCCCACACTCTTACTGCGTCAGGGATGGCAGCGGCTAATCATGAAGCAGCAGCAAAAGTACATGGTTTCTGGCAGCTGGGCCCGCCCCCTGCCCTCTACCTGGGCCTCAGTTGTCCAGAATGCTTTACTCAAAGCTGGACTGACATGGAAGTAATGTGGACGCAGAGCAATTACACCTGGCCTCTTTCCCTAACACACAGGGGTACTGAACCTATTTCACCCCAAGGGCTGAATTCTATTTTGGAGGTTCTCATATTCCAGTGGTGGGCAGGGCCAAAGAGCTCTTATTGTCAATAACATCATCATCATCACCATAAAAGAACAGGTGCACACTAGGGTGTGCTCCCAGATTCATCGTCGTCATTAGAAGCCCAAATGACTTGTGGCTTTTTACCAACTTCGGCAGGGACATCAACTGCACCTGTACCTAGACAGGGATTGCTTAACCACTACGATTCATGCTTTGGTAACTGTAAGACTGGAGTATTGTAATGCTCTCTGTATGGGGCTGTCCTTGAACCTGGTTCAGAAAATGCAGTTATTGGGGAATGCTGCAGCCAGGATTTTCAATAAAGTACCTGGCCATGCACACATATTAAAAATTGTTATTTAAAAGAACCCAATATCAATAAAAAAAAACTCTGGCTGATTAGTCAAAGAAGGCATCCTGAAATAAAGATGTTTTCAGTAGGCACCAGGAACAACATAATATTGGCCTCCAAAGAAAGCTGGCTGCCACACTGAAGGCTTTTCTCAGGGTGAACTCTGAGGGCCATAGCCAACTTACTCTGACCATCCTGTCTCCCCTGGTTTTCCTTCCCCTTCCAGCTCGGCTACGATCATTTTGACTTGGAAAATTAGAGTTTAAAGGGACTTAATGAGGCATCACCAGGCTTCTATCCCCCATCATCACCTTGCTGTGCCCTTAACAGACTACTTTGAGGGCCAAGATACTTAATGGTCTATCGTCTTTAAGGAACAATGCCTATTACTCTCTTGTCCCAGTCTAGATTCTAGAATCATAGAATAGTAGAGTTGGAAGGGGCCTATAAGGCCATCGAGTCCAACCCCCTGCTCAATGCAGAAATCCACCCTAAAGCATCCCTGACAGATGGTTGTCCAGCTACCTCTTGAAGGCCTCTAGTGTGGGAGAGACCATAACCTCCCTAGGTAACTGGTTCCATTGTATACTCTTCCATTGTATACTACTCCTTTCTTTGTAAAAGACACTCATAGGATTACATTAAAGAATTTAAAGGCTATTACATATTTACAAAGAATCTCCAAATGCAGAACAAATCAGATTACAGAGTAGCTAGAATCAGGCAGATTCCCTACATATGAGGAAAGATCCTTTTTCAGTACTGACCTCTTCAAAAAGAACACTTATTGTGAGGCTGCTATTTAAGATTTTCAACTCACCATTCCTGATGTAATATCTTCCATCCCTATTTCTTCACCATAATATATTGTAGGTGTTCCCGGAAGGGTTAAAAGGAGCATGTTTATCACATTTATGTATTCCTTCCCAATCCGAGAGGAGATTCGAGCAGTGTTTGGACCTCCAACCTAAAAAAAGAAAGTAATCTAAGGTTGTATCCAGTGATGTCATTCCACCACTGGAAAGCTTCTACTATGTGTCACAGCATGATGGGTTGGATCCAGGATCTCCCTTCCACAAGACTTTACATGAGAAGAAGGGCTCCACTCATGGAAGGTCCTTCCACCCAGTTTTTGGGGATTCCCCTCCCCTCCACACACACCACCCCGAAGGTTTCCTGACTCTCTGAATAGGGTCTCCTGACTCTCTGTGTAGCTTTATCAGGGGGCTAGAGGGGCTGCCGTGGGAAGAAGAGGAATGTCCCCTTCTGCCAGAACAGTTAAGTCAGCATAAATCTAGAACCAACCCTTTGATTCCTCATGCACAACTGTTGAAATAAGAACATACAAAAATCCATGCTGGATCAGACCAAGAGTCCATCTAGTCC
This sequence comes from Elgaria multicarinata webbii, assembly GCF_023053635.1. Taxonomy (NCBI): domain Eukaryota; kingdom Metazoa; phylum Chordata; class Lepidosauria; order Squamata; family Anguidae; genus Elgaria; species Elgaria multicarinata. The sequence continues at coordinate 25,917,604 of NC_086174.1, forward strand.
AGCATTCTGTTCACACAGTGACCAATCAGCTGTTGACCAGGGACCCACCAGCAGGACACAGTGTAACAGGACCCTTCCACCCATGTTCCCCAGCAACTGGTGCACACAGGCTTACTACCTCTAATACTGGAGGTAGCACATAGCCATCAGGACTAATAGCCATTAATAGCCTTCTCCTCCAGGAATTTATTCAACCGCCACCAATTTGGATGGCTATCCAAATTGGTGCCCATCACTACATCTTGTGGTAGCAAATTGTTTAACTTTGTGCTGTGTGTAGAAGCTGCTGCACAATCATTTTCATAATTCATTACAATTTTATTATGCTAGGTGTTTGCTTGCGCTAGTTGTTCCAATAGTACTTGCACAACTACTACCAGAACCTCTTGTACTTTTTGGACTAGCATTACGGATCCCTGATTTTATAATAATCTTTTATTTGTTTTTGTTTTTAAGTTAACAATAACATCTAAGAACATATTTGGACTAAACATTTCCACCTGGTATCAACCCCATCAAAGTCATGTGGGCATATCCTGATCTTACTTATTGTAGTATGCAACTAATGGCGTTTAAACTAATGAAGTTAGTATTTCCAGTGAGGTAAACATTGTTTTTAAACATTTCCTACTTGGATAGATTTTACCACCTATGGCAAAGGCTCGTTCATAATTTTATTATATTGACTGAGTGCTTACATACTTTTTAATCACATCACTCAATAGTCACAATAAACTGGTTTAATATTGCTTTCCGCTAAAAGAGATTTTGCTCCATGCAGAGTAGAGGAAATAAATTGTTCTGAGGTCACTAAATACAAAGGCACAATCTTGTCAGATGAAGCCTAATTATCTAAAATAAAAACCCCATGTGCAACAAAATATTAAATTTAAGCAGCAGGATACCTCAATCTATTTCACAAAGGCACAAAAAAGAGCACAAGCAGGTGAATGCAGTGTCATCATTTTGATAATTTAAAAACTTTTCATTTCTCTTGCTGTATTGGAAGGGTTGCCATGTTTCTTTAATTCTTAGTCCAGGAAATCATGTGACTGACTCCATATTGCCTCCATAAAGCTTTGGAGCTTTTTTTCAAACCCCTCTACTATATACAGCATGCCCGTTTTGAAACTGGGGGAGTTAAAAGCATTATTTGATGGAACTGGAAATTCCTTCCCATGTCAGCCATGAAGCCTAATGGATAGTGTTAAATTAGTCCTTATTTCTTGCCTCTACCAATAAAGGCTGGTCACTCCAATGTCTGTGGAGCAGTGAATCCACTTCGGGGTCATAGAATCATAGAATAGCAGAGTTGGAAGGGGCCTACAAGGCCATCAAGTCCAACCCCCTGCTCAATGCAGGAATCCACCCTAAAGCATCCCTGACAGATGGCTGCCTCTTGAATGCCTCTAGTGTGGGAGAGCCCACAACCTCCCTAGGTAACTGATTCCACCGTCGCACTGCTCTAACAGTCAGGAAGTTTTTCCTGATGTCCAGTAAGAACCAGTCAGAACTCAAAAGGAGCTGCCCAAGAGTTCTGACTGAAACCCGGAGTGGATTCACTGCCCCCACTGACATCGGAGCTACTAGCCTCCACTGGTCCTTACCTATCTTCATCCATCAGCAGAGAGGGAACAGTGGTCCTTTCTCCCTCCCTGCCAGAAAGAACACTCAGCTCCAAATGACAGTGACTGGAGAGCAGAAGGGAAACACACTCTGAGTTCCACCATCAGCTGGGGCCACCAGGAGGTTACAGTCTCTGTTTACCAGGAATAACATCAAGCCAAGGGGGAGACCTACTTGGCCATTGCAGGGAGCTTGCTTCCCCCTTCACTGCCAGGAAGATCACTCAATTCCAACTGACAGAAGGAAGGGAAAAGCACGCCCTGTCCATTGGCCTAAAGAACAAAAGCCCCATTCAAGCAAGAATGCCAGGCCCAAAGCACCCTCTTATAGATCACCACCTGACTCTGGCCATGAAAAACTAGCCATCTTCCTCTTCCTTTTCCCTCCACTCCCCTTCCCTTGTGTGTCTTGGTGTTTTAGCTTGTATGCCTGATGGCAGGGCTTCTCTGTCTCTTTCTCCCTCTTTTTTTTTAATTGTTGGGAGCTGCTTTGGGAGACAATAATTGTTCAAAAAATGGGATAAAAAGCTATAAATAAATTATTATCTCACAAAATAGTTGTGAAGCTAAACACACAAAAAAACAACCCCAAAACTGGCCCTTCTGTGCTGCTATGAGCTCTTTGGAGGCAAGGCAGGATTTGAATGTGATTTAGCACAGCCATGCCTACTCAGAAGTAAGTCCTACTGCGTTCAAGAAGTTTTACTCCCAAATAAGCGTGTAGCCAAAGGTTGTGTTCCTGCGCACACTTCTCTTGGGGAAAATCCAGCAGTGCAGTTAGGGCTGGATCTTGAGGCCAAAATCCAGGCCCCAGCAGCTCAGCCCAAATGAGCACTCAGAGAGTGGCAGGTGACGGATGCATCAGAAGCAATCTCCCTTTTATTCCTGTAGTCATGAAGGTGCTATGATTTAAGTGAGTCTGACATTTAAAACATGCTCAGAATTTGCTTTTACATCACAATTTTGTTGTTCTAACATCCCAGGAAAGTAGAAAGGGGAGGCATGTAAAGCATGAAAGGGGAGAGAAATGTTAGTTGTGTACATTTCATACAGCAATCAAAAAGGGACCACTGAGTCCAGGGTCTAAAATTAACCAGCTAAACCACTTGGTAAGTCCCACTGAATTCAATAGCTTGACTGGATATGCACTGGCTTGCGCTACGAATAAATCAAATCAGCAATAGTTTGGCTACTAGTTGAAGTTATCAAACGTGATGTTGCAAAGCTGTAAGAAGACCATAAGCCCTCAAGGCCAGAAGCTTACCGCCCAGTTCGGCCATTTCCCTTGTGGCATATTCTTCATCCACAAAGCTACCATTTCAAAAATAGAATTCCCTGAGATTTGGTTCATGTTCATGAGGTAGAAGTTAAAAGGAAAATCTGCTTCTTGAATAAAAGACATCCCATAATACATCATGGTTCCCTCGATGTTGTCGTCATTGGCTTCGGTGGCCATAAATCTTTAAAAAAGGACCAAAAAATATTTATGATTTGCTTATTTTTTAACCAATTGTTTACAACTTTGTCATTCATTTTAACCCACCCCAGGAATAGATCATGGAACACTGGTTCTTCATCTAATATCATTTCGGATCCTGGTATTTCTTTAAATTGTATCTGGCAGGTTACTTTCACGGCAAGTTTTCTCTCCTCCAGCCCATTCCTTTACTTTTTGAATCATGTCCATCAGATTGTGAGCCTGCAGGCTAGGATGGTTTTATCTTTCAGTATTTGTACTGTGTACAGATGCTTACTGTGTAGAAATTTTTGCAGCCGTTGTAAATGTTTAACGTGAAGGTGGATTCCAGGATTTCCCCCGGCCAGCAGAAGCACTCCCTGAACAGTGCTCCACTCAAGATGCTTTGGCCAACAGGAAGAAAGGGATGTGGGTTTTGCCAATTCCCACCCCGTCTGCAGCACCTAGTGCCACTTTTCATGTTTTTCTGGAGGGTCCCACCCTCCGAAACAGATTTTTGGGGAGCATAGGGGACTGTAAAGACTAGAAAGGGGGAATCAGCGAAGATTGTGTCACCTCCATTCCACCAGCAAAAATAGTCCACTAGATCAGAAACCTTCATAGATGGAGGGAGCTCTTCCATCCACAGATGCACTTTTAGAATGTACATGCCCTACTAACCTGTGGCCCTCCAGATGTTGGGGCTGATGGGAGTTGTAGTCCAACATATGGAGAGCCACTGGTTACCCACCCCTGGCCAACTTCATACAGTCCTCCAAGAAAGCAATCTCTATAGTATTGCTCCTGTGAATGTCTGGGGTAGGATTTTCAGCCTGTTTCCTGGTGTAAGTTGTGGCTTTAAACATACGGTAATTAGGAAATAGGTGAGGACATCAAAGCATTCTTACCTGTATCTCCCAGGCTCACTGCTGAACTTATCCATGGTGTGCCGAAAACTGCGGACTATATCATGCATGCCAACCTGGGTGGTGGTATAGTCATGATACAGTTCAGAATAAGCTGTGATGCTATCCTTCAGGAACAATGAGATATTAGTAATTAATGCTCTGATTAACTGTAGTTTCCAATCCTGCCCCACCCCACCAGAGATAAACAGACATCTGATACAATGGCCGCCATCCAATGTCCCCCTCAGAAGGGGGCTTAAGGGTGGTCATATGTCCTCTTTTACAGAAAGCAGTCCTCTAGAGAGAGTTTTGGCTATTGGGCAGTATAGAAATGTAATAAATAAATATTTGAATGGTACTCAGAGGACTGGCCTCTATTTTCAAGGTGTCCTCTATTTGAAGAACTGACCAGTCCAACTCTGGTTTAAAGATAAAGCACTATCAGAAGAAAGAGCTGGGCTTTGAAGTTGCCTATGCATAGCACCTAGACAGCACCTGGGCAGGCACCCAGGACAACTGGTCACAAACTCCCATGCTATGGTGAGATGTACTATACTTCTATTTAAATTATAACACTCATTTTTACATTTGTATCTATACAAATAAATTAGCATATGCAAAATTTAAAAAAACTGTAGTATGAGGGCTTCTAAGGATGAACAGAATACTGGAATGGATAAGTCAGTCAATTTGCAGTCCAAAGCATCAAGCAGGGGTTGGACTCAATGCCTTATAGGCCCCTTCCAACTTTACTATTCTATGATTCTATATCACTTTCATAGACATTCATTCATAAATACTGCTTATGCACTAATCTACACTTTTTTGTTAATCCACAGGAAACTTTGCATTTAAATAGTATTTTTAATGTATTTATTTTCATAGAATCACAGAATAGTAGAGTTGGAAGGGGCCTACAAGGCCATCGAGTCCAACCCCCTGCTCACTGCAAGAATCTACCTTAAAGCATCCCTGACATGGCTGTCCAGATGCCTCTTGAAGGTCTGTAGGGTGGGAGAGCCCACAACCTCCGTAGGTAACTGGTTCCATTGTCGTTCTGCTCTAACAGTCAGGACGTTTTTCCTGATGTCCAGTCGGAATCTGGCTTCCTGTAACTTGAGCCCATTATTCCGTGTCCTGCACTCTGGGAGGATCAAGAAGAGATCCTGGCCCTCTTCTGAGAGACAACCTTTCAAGTATTTGAAGAGTGCTACTGTGTCTCCCCTCCATCTTCTCTTCTCCAGGCTAAACATGCCCAGTTCTTTCAGTCTCTCCTCATAGGGCTTTGTTTCCAGACCCCTGGTCATCCTCGTTGCCCTCCTCTGAACATGCTAATTTAAAGTACTAATTTAAAATACACTGCGACAGATGTTTAGTTTTTTTTAATCTGAGAACTATTTTGGACTAAAACTTCCAGAAGCCCCTGCTGGCATGGCCAATGGTCAGGAATGCTGGGATTTGAAGTCCAAAATATCAGGATATCTACTTCTGTCCACCCCGGGTATAGAAGTTCCATTTAGTTACCATGGTAAGAGTTGGGATAGATTTCTCCTAGTTCTACTGCCTCAGATCCTTTTAACTGGAAATGTCAACGATTAAACCTCGGGCCTTATGTATGCAAAGCATGTGGTCTACCACCGAGCTATTGGTCCTCCCTCCCTGGTATTGCACAGTTATTATTGCCTACCATACACACACCTTTCCTCTGGGGCGGCCTTCCTCAACCTGGGGCGCTCCAGATGTGTTGGACTACAACTCCCAGAATGCCCCAGCCACCTGGCTGGGGCATTCTGGGAGATGCAGTCCAACACATCTGGAGCGCCCCAGGTTGAGGAAGGCTGCTCTGGGGTTTTCAGGTTTCTGTGGCAATTTCATTGCAAGTAATACCAGGGGAGAGGAAAACTAGCCCTGAATAATGCAACCAACACTGATCCAAGTGACATGCATGCTATTTCACAAGCACTTACTGAATCTTCCAGATCAAAACCATAATCTGGCCTCTTATGGATCTACACTTTCACCCCACAACCCATACACTAGCCAGGAGTCTGACAACTACAGCATTGATAAGAAATGATATCGCTCGACTGGCAAATGCAAGACACCCCCCCCCTTTTTTTAAGTGTATATTCCTTGCAGGAGAACAAGGCAGAAAAACTGTTACCGGATTTTGGGATTTATTAACTTGAGGCTCATCTCTTAGGTGTGTTGCTTCCAGAAGGAATTTAACAGTACTAATGGTAAATCCATCAATGCCTTTGCCAAGCCAAAATCTGATGATACCCTAAATATATAAAACAAGAGAGAATCAATGGCTTTGCTTATTTTCAAACAACCACTTTTATAGTAAACATATTCACCATACTGATCTAAACACATAACGTTGCAATTTTGAGTTCCAGGGGTGTTCGTGTGTGGGTAAATTAGGTCAGGCTAAAGCTCTACAAACTCCACCACATAGCTTTGGTGCTTATTGGCTTATACTCTTTTGTACCCTTCCGTGCATCCCAGTGTAGTCTATGCTCAGCCAATGACAGCTTCATGATCATCCTTTTTACTGATTGGTCTTGCCTCCTTTTAAAAAAAATCCCTCCCACCAGAAATGTGCTCCAGCTTACAATCCACCATCAGATGAATCACATGGTAAAGTGTTTCCTGGACTATAACACTTTAAGCTGCAAGAGGGAGAGGACTATTTGTTCGATTTCTTAATGATAGGAATACTATTGATACTTACATGAATCTCTTCTTGAACAGTTGGGTTACGAAAGTTTAAATCTGGCTGTTCCTTTCCAAACTGATGAAAATAACATTGGTTTCTCATATCATCATACTGCCAACTGGAATTCCCTGGTATGCTCACCTGATAGCATAAGAAATACAATATCACTTTTTATCAGACTATGTAGAATAATCACTGTTAAAATTCTGAACGCTTTCTCAGCTTTCATATTCTACTAATATATGTTCTGTTCTCGTGTTTACGAACAACGGGCCCCAGTTAATCATGCTTAAATCCTATCAGTTTCAGTGTGAAGATAGAAACAAGCATTATGCGTGATACAACGCTGTGTGGGGTATAGGGTTCAGAAAGGCTGGGAAGGCCTTCCAGGTTGTAGTTAGATTTAATTAGAACTAGTTTGGAATGTCAGAATCTGTGCAAACTTATGTCTGTGAGAGTTCTCAGGGAAAGAGAAAAAAGGGAGAAGATTCACCATCCCTCCCTCGGCTTCCCTGGGAAGTTGAGAATGTTGGGGGGGGGGGCTTGTTGAACTAGTTACTCAGATTGTAGCATCATCTTGATGGGCTGAGCAGTGGCTTATGGGCCAAAGCCCTGTCTGTTGGGTGGTTTGAGGCAAGCCTACACCTTCCTTTATAAGTTGGAGCAAAGGCAAGGAGCCTTTGCTAGGATCATCTTTCAACTCATGGCCCGGAATCCCTCATTTGGATCCATCACTGTTTGGGACTTTGAAAGCACTCTGCACATGGACTCTCTTCTATCTGGACTTTGGTTACTAAGGACTGTGCCATGAAAAGAGAGCCAGTGTGGTGGTGTAGTGGCTAAAGTGTTGGACTGGGAGTCGGGAGATCCGGGTTCTAGTCTTCACCCAGCCATGGAAACCCACTTTGAGCCAGTCACAGACTCTCAGCCCAACCTACCTCACAGGGTTGTTGTTGTGAGGATAAAATGGAGAGGAGGAGGACAATTATGTACACTGCCTTGGGTTCCTTAGAGGAAAAAAGGCGGGATATAAATGTATTAATAAAATAAATATATAAATAAATAAATAAATAAATGTACTGTGAGGCTTTTCATAAACTTGAATTCACATTTGCTGTGGATTGGGTTTTGTTTTGTGGTCAGCTCAGAGTAGTGGGAGTGATTATGACTGTTGGACTTTATTTCTGCCAACTTAGGTAGCGGGGAGTTTCCCCAGTGCTAAAGCAGAAGCATGGGACTCCTTGTGCCTGAGGTTTTACCTTCCTTGTGATTTTGTGTGTTATCAACTTCTCAGTGTAAAGGTAGGCTGGGGTTGATTTTTATTGTTGGACTTTCCCCCTGCAGACTCAGGTGGCAGGGAGTTCCCGGTGCTAAAGTACAAGCACGGGAGTGATGCATGTTGGAGCAAAAAAATTACAACTTCAAATATAACCTGATGTGATCTCAGCTAGCAGTGACTGGGCAAAAAACAGATCTCGGGGCTGTCGTGGACAGCACGATGAAAATGTCGACCCAGCGTGTGGCTGCTGTGAAAAAGGCAGAACCCATGTTAGGCATAATTAGGAAAGGAATTGAGAATTAAATTGCCAAGATTATACTGCTTTATACAAATCTATGGTGCAATCACACTTGGAATACTGCCTACAATTCTGGTCACCACACCTTAAAAAAAAAGGGGGGAAGGTAGTGGCCCAAAAGGCATAATCTAGAATGGACTACTGCACCCTTCCCCAACCTGGTGCTCTCCAGATGTGTTCAGCTACAACTCCCATAATTCCCAGCCAGCATGACCATTGGCCTATTAAAGCCCATTTTATAAAACACAGATACACACCATACCATTTTACAAAATACACAGTATAACATTAAAATAAAATTCTCTCTCTCTCTCTCTCTCAATATAAAAAATTATGGTTAACCATTTGCCTTAACCAACGTGCTCTGGCATTAAGCAAATGGAAGGGAATATTACGGCAACAGGGGAGCAATCCTTTCCCCAAACTGTCATTGCAGCCTTTTCCCAAACTGTTCCAATCTGAAATTAATACACGGAGAATGGGAGTTTCCATCCTAGGGCAACCAATTTCTGACATCATTGCATTATAGAAAGAGCAAAGAATGATCCAACAATGAGTCGGTTTGTTTTATTCTGATGTCATGGTTGGCAGGGAGAGGAGACAGCTGTGAGGAGGAGGCTCCCAGGATGGGTTGCCGACTGAACAACGGCTATCTCACAACACACAAGTCATGTGAAATGTGTCAAACATTTCTGTCCACCAAACTTCTATACCCGGGGTGGACAGGGCGAACATGAGCAAGAAGCAAACTCAGAAAGGATTACGATCAAATGGAGTAGGGGGTAGGGGTGGAAATCAACACTATCTAATGTTTCAGTGATCAAACTACTCATTAAATCCATATTTAGAGAGTAAAATATTTCACAAGAAGAGGTACTTCACATCTCTCTTGCTTAGAAACACTTGCAGATCAACAATGTCACAAGTACCTAAAATGTTATTACTGAGTGACAGACAGATCCTAAATGGGATTACTCAGAAGTCATTCCCTTTGACTTACTCCCTAGTAAGGGTGCACAGGATTTCACTCTTACAGTGCAATCCTAAGCATGTTTAGACAGACAAAAAGTCCTACAATTCCCAGCATTTCACAACCAGCTAGGGGTTATGCCCATTATTACCAGTACATTTGATTGAAATTGGAGGAATCGTGTTCCAAGAAAATGATTTTAGGACTAGAGCAAGGTACAACTCTGCAAGAGTGTTTTTTTGAAACTTACGTTTTGTTGTTTTGGTCACATTTAGTTAAATCAGCTCTTACAGTAACACGGTTTAGTATAGTATACATTTTAAGAATACATATCCCCTGCTTAACTGTTTCCTAAAGACATCAGTCACACTACATTAGAGGAAATGTCCTTGAGCAAGACATACCTGATGGGCGTTTAAGAGAAGTTTAAGAGAAGGTGATGGGCGTTTAAGAGAAGTTCGGCAAAGCTGAGCTGCTAAGATGAAAGCAGAGATCCTTTGCATTACCTAAGCTCCTAATTATCACTGATAAGAGAGAGGAAGGTTGTTTCCCATTATTCCTTTTACACTAGTAAGCTACACAAGTGACAAGGGCATTTATTAACCCTTTAACTGTGGCCATTATCACACCCAAATGGCCAAAGATGTCTTTCTATTTATTTATGTATCCTACAGTCCTATTTATTTATGTATTTAAATCTTGCCCCACAACCCCACAAAACAGGAGTTCAAAGTAAAACTTGTAAAAACATGAAACAGAACACACCTTGCAGCCACAGACTGAATTCCATGCACAATCCACCCAACACCAAAGGCTTTTTGTGTTTGAAGTAGCTCGTCTAGGTTAGCTTTCCTCCACTTGGTGCCCTCTAGAGGTCTTGGACTACAACTGCCATCATCCCCAGATAGTGCCACGTTGGATGTGATGGGACTTGTAGTCAAACACATCGGAAGGGCACCACTTGGGGAAAGGCTGGTAGAGTTTGTACCCAACATGTTGCAATCCCGGATCCTTAATAGCGCTGTTACATGTTCTTATGAATTCCATGCTGCCAGAATTCTGTACTCACCCAGTTATTTGGTGGTGTGGTACTCCCATTGACATGCTGACAGTCATGCCAGATGTAATAATCAGTGTATTTTCCAGTCCGGTTGCGACTAAGCTGAAACCACTTGTGCTTGTCACTGGTGTGGTTGGGTATTAGATCCATTATCACTTTTAAACCTACCAGTCAGGATGCAGAGAAAGGAGAGCATGTCAAAAGGCACGCACACACACATTGTCCCTCAAAGAGAATTTTAAATATATATATATATTTTAAAGGAAAGATGTTCACAATAGCAAATGGCAATAATAATGCTTGCCAGTTGTAGGGGTTTACTGCAAAGATTATGGAGCTAGTCCATATGAAGCACCTGTGGCTCCTTAGGAGAAAAGATGCTATGAAAACTAAACATTGTCGTTACTACGAATGGTTAAACAGCCTGGCATCTAGTAAAATGGAAATTTTCTAGCAGTTACGCTTTTCATGAAAACAATAAATTGGATCCAATACATCTCCTGCAGACTGGGTCTTATTCAGTGGAGGCTGGTGGCTCCAATGTCAGTGGGGCAGTGAATCCGCTATGGATTTCAGTAAGAACCAATCAGAACTCGCACCTTGAAGAGTTCCATTATAGTTCTGACTGAAACCCGGAGCAGATTCACTGCCTCACTGACATCGGAGCCACCAGACTCCACTGGTCTCATCCTCCCACTCCTTCGGGCTGCAGCCCCTGATAAACTCATCACGAGGGTAGAAGGACCCTTGGGAATAGCATGGGATGCGGTCAGGGGCTGCCAACGGAGTTGTCGGGAAATGCAGGCAGCGGTATAGTGGAACCAGGACTCTCAGGGTTGAAGCACTGGGACCTTTCGATTAGCAGGGATGCTAACATCCTCTTCCATGCCCTTCAGAATTTCCTGTCCTCACTGAGCTTTGCTGCAATTCTTACAGTAACTGGCCGCAGGGAGAACATTTTTTTTGCCAGCAATAATATATTTTTCCTTGTTGTGATGAAGATTATTTTGGGGGTAGCTTCATCTTGAATGGGTAATTAAGACACATTAGCTTTATAAGACTTGCTCCTAGTGGACATAAAGTTGTGTTGAGAAGAATCAATACATCTGCCCGCATTTTCGGACTCTTCTTGGAGGTGTGGCTATTGGGACGGTCATGACAAGCACCTGCCCTTCAGAATTTACCCTACACCACAGATTGCAGACCTCCCCTCCATAGGTAAGTGGAAGTGCCTTCTGTCCACTCATGCTAGGATCCCTTTGGATCCAAATTTATATCAGCAGGGATCTCCTTACATCAAGGAAAGGGAAAGCCTGCTGAGGTTGAACTCCGGTTACAGTCTTCATATACAAAAACACAAGAACAAAATACAGGCATTATTTCTTTAAAGCACAACCTACCCTTATCATGGATCACTGCAACCAGGTTTTCAAAATCTTTCATCGTTCCAAACATGGGATCTACATCTTGAAAATCCTCTATTCCATAGCCAAAGTCTTTCAAGGCAGATTTGTATATAGAGGTGATCCAGATGTTTTTTATGTTCAGATACTGGACATGATCCAGTTTTTCCTGGATACCTGGTTAGGAAAACAAAGGGGGAAACTATAGATTTCCTCTTTACCAGGGCAAGGAACAAAATCCTATGAGAGCCAGCGTTGTTCAGCAGACTGTTGGCTGGATCCAAGTTCTGTCTTCTGTGGGAGGAAAGAATCTTTTGGGGGATCCCCTTCTCCCCATAACCAGAGCTGGCATCGAGGGTGTCCTTGGTTGGGCACCTACCGAGGGCCTACACCCAAGCAGTAGCCCACTGAAAAGAGCCCCCTGGAGTTGCAACCTGCTTGTTCATGAGGATGAGGAGAAATAACAATTGGCGACAATAGCAGTGAGAAGATAGACTCACTGTGAGATGGGGGTCCATTGAGATGGTCTTGCCCAAGGGACTTCAACAGCTTGGAGCTGGCACTGCCCACACTCGCGCTCACTCCATTCAGCATGGTCTTCTGAATCTCTGTGTAGCATTTTTGGGTTGCTGGAGGAGCTTCCGTGGGAAAAGGGGGCGGGGAAGTCCAGTTCTGCCAGCACAGGTGATCCAATGTAAATCTCAATTCAACCCTTTGATTCTGCTTGCCCAATATCACCATTATGAAAAAGATTTGGAATAGCCATTGTCCTGGACAGGTAATGCTCTTTTATTATTTGTTATATTTATATCCCATCTTTCTTCCTAGGAGCTCAAGAATCCATGACTGGCCCAAAGTCACCCAATGGGCTTCCTTGAAGAGTGAATAGAACCGAGGTCTCCCCACTCTTACTCCAATAGTTTAACTACAACACTGCACTGGCTCTACACTACACATACTACACCATCCTGAAATTGTTTACAGCCATTTTCTCCCGGTCTTAGATAGGGGCCTGGAGTCACCTGAACCAAAACTGGTCCCTGAGTGATGCCATCAAGTGCCATTGTCAACTGCAGAAATAGGAGAAGAAGCAGAATGAGGTTCATCTGCAGCAATGGCTTGAAAGGCAGCCATTGGGTGGGGTGAGGGGATGGATAGAATGCATTTGTCAGATTTACTTCTCGGTAAGACTAGCTTAGTTCTTAGTATATATTAATACTTCCATAACTCTTAATATAATAAAATTTCTATGTTGACTAGGGGTCCACGGTTAATGGCAGATGAGGAATCATACGTTGATCATTCATAAGAAGCCAAAAATAGCTATTATGTTTTTTCTTCATTAGGGATGAATAATAATAATAATAATAATAATAATAATAATAATAATAATAATAATAATAATATAAAAATTCCAAGAACTGTTAATTTCAAGGAACATTAAGTAGGAATCTTTCTAAGAAGGAAGAAGGTAAGGATAATTTCCGGGTCAAACTCCAACCTTCTGTTTTCTACCAGGTAAACTGCTTTTGTGTTTCCAACTGCGTTTTTCCTCACTAGGAGTGTTCTGTTCCTGAAACTGAACTGAATCTTGCCATTAATCAGAGCTCTTACACAAACTCTAGAAACTGATACAAACATTCAGGTCCAGCAAGCTCCTTTGATGATAGTGTTTCTTCTATAGTAGCATTTGGGTCATCCGACATGCCACTAAAGGACAAAAAAGTGAGCTTTGGGATGACCTAGGGTGGCCACATGTCCTACTTTAGAGAGGGCAGTCCTCTGTTTGAAGGGTAATCCAAGCTTGGTTTTAAGGTTAAGAATCCATAAGAAGGGGATGCAAGGACCATGAAATTGCCCATCAGTAGTTAGCACCTGGGCAGCATACAGGTCACCTGATCCCAGTTTTCTCCAGTATAGTGAAAGGTATTATATTTCCATTTAAATTATAATCATTAGTTCTAAATTTGCATCTATACATATAAATAAGCATACACACATTTTAGGCAAATCAGTGTCCTGTTATCCCTTTTTGTGATGCTTTTCCTGTTTTGGTAAGGAATAAATTGTCACCCTTGGATAGGGGTGAAGAACCTTAGGCCTGGAAGCCAAATCTTTCCCGACTGGGCACTTCTGGCTTTCCCCTGATAGCTATGCCCTTCCCCAAGCCCTGCCCATTTCCACCAACCACCAGTAGTATCCCAGGTGTTGTGCAATTCTGTAAGGTTGAAATGTCTCTCCTAAGGCATGTTTAGCCTTGGGAAGAGAAGACTGAGGGGAGACATGATAGCACTCTTCAAGTACATGAAAGGTTGTCACACAGAGGAGGGCCACGATCTTTTCTTGATCCTCCCGAAATAATGGGCTCAAGTTACAGGAAGCCAGATTCCGGCTGGACATCAGGAAAAACTTCCTGACTGTAAGAGCAGTACAACAATGGAACCAATGACCTAGGGAGGTTATGGACTCTCCCACACTAGAGGCCTTCAAGAGGCAGCTGGACAGCCATCTGTCAGGGATGCCTTAATGTGGATTCCTGCATTGAGCAGGGGGTTGGACTCAATGGCCTTATAGGCCCCTTCCAACTCTACTATTCTATGATTGTGTGAAGGCTTTGATACTGGCAGTCAGAGTATTAAGGTAAATTGTAATGGATCCTAGCTATATAATTTGATCTAAACAACAGGGTGAGTTTAACACAAATTTATAAAATAAAGGAAAGGCAAGTATACAATTCAGTTAATAAAGAAAGGGATGTCAAAAAATATAACACTGGTGGCACAATAAACAAATGCTTCCAGCATTTAGATAAATTCAGTTTCAACACAGTAAGTCTGTTGCAGTCCTGTCCCTCCTTCCCCCAAATTCTGGACATGTCCCTTCACAAAACAAACCCCTAAAAGTCCTAATTTCTGTTTCAGTGAGGCCTGACATGCAACACAGATCCATTGCTCTCTCAGAGCAACATCACACCTACTTTTCCCCCTGGATTGCCTCCAAGTTTTTTACCTCCTTTTCATAAGCACGTCAAGCATTCCTCCCTTTCACAATTGTTGCTATACCAAGTAAACTCTCTTTTCAATTGTTTGCTCTCCCACTGCTATTGCGCCCACCTCCTTCTCCTTCCCCCTCCAGTTCATTGGTTCTTGGCGTTGATGGACATTGTGATCAAGTGGCAGCCTTCCCCTCTCGCTCATGGGAGCTCCTATGGGAATTAACCAAAATGCTTACAGCTCCCTCATTTTTAAAGATAGAGATGAAACTTGAGACTGTGAGAACTCTTATATAGGGCTTTAGGCATACCATGTTTGAATCAGATTGGTTCATCCCTTGATTTTTTAGGAATTTTTAATTTCCCCCTCAAGTCATTCCTTCCCATTAACACACACACACACACACACACACACACACACACACACACACACACACACACACACACACCGATTCAGAGCAGGGGTGCATTAAGGCAGAATCGGAGGTAGGGGTGTGTGTGTGTTCAATGGAGCTCGTTTATTGCCTGAATGTGATTCCCTTACTCAAGAGTAAATCCCATTGATTTCAACTGCATTTACATCCGTCATACTAAAATCACATGCATGCTTACCTTTGAGTAAACTGCATTGAACAGAGGGAGACTTACTTCTGAGTTCACAGAACTAAGACCTCAGAAGAAAGCATAGGGTTGTAGAGCACCAATAATCATCATCATCATCATCATCATCATCATCTTCTTCTTCTTCTTCTGAGTGACCACACTATTAAAAGTCAGTTCTATCCGTGTTTACTCAGAAGAAAGTCTTTCTCCATATTTGGAAGAGACTGAATGGGGTGAGGGGTAGCTTTGATATTGACAACTGTGGCTAGCCAAAACTGTGGCTAGCCATCTGCATAATTTTTAAATATAAAGAGATGAAAATTGGCAGGGTGGAATGTGACCCTTGTGATTGCTTCCACAATGGAATTTGGACCTGGGGCTGAAATGGAATGTAAAATGGCAGCAGTACAAACCTGAATGATCTGCCATTGAAATCTCTTTGAAATAACCCAGTTTTGATTTGATGCCTAAATGAACAAATAGAAGGTCCCAAGAAAATATATCTAGAAAGGGTATTCTACAGTCTGGCTGCCACCACTGAGAAGCCCCTGCCCTTAGTAGCCATGTCCTTAGCCAAAGCAGAGACCCCTGCAGTAGGGCATCTAATTTTGATTTCAATATATATCCTCCCAAAATCAAAGAGGATCAAATGACAACTAACAACAGGATTCCCAGGGTGTGCTGGCTTTCAACCCAACATTTGAGAATTACTATCACATAAATTGATTACTAATGTATAATACAATTTAAATGTATAATACAATTTAAAATAAGTTTTTCAAATTGTCCTTTATTTTAAAGGTTTCATTTCCTGCAAAGTCTCTTATTCTATGTAGTGTTTCCTTGTCTCACAAAATCAGACACCTTTCCCTGAATTCAGACAACAAAATCCCAATACCGTAAAAAAAAAATGTAAACAAGTTTTTGCAATACAAAACTAATACCGATACAGAAATAATACAGACTATACTTCATCCTGCATAATTTCCACTATAACAGAAAAGCCGGACAAACCCACCTTTGAGGTCACCGTTACCATCCCTGTTGGTGTCCTTAAAGGACCGTGGGTAGATCTGGTACATGGGGCTGGCTTGCCACCAGCCGAGGCATTTAGGGGACATGGCGATGATAGCAATCGTAGCTGCCACGAGCACCAGCGAGGATGCAATGATCAACCAAAAGAGAATCTCTCTGGTAATTCTGTAGCGTGCCTGAGCTGAAAACTGAAGGAGGACCTCTTTGGGCATTCCTGCATAAGGCCGTACGCTGGCGGATTCTTGCGCCGTCCCTAGTTTCATGTCAAGAGCACATGCGTTGGGCAGCGCTTCGGACGCGTTTTCCTCCAGCGCCTCACTTCGAACAAAGCCGTGGTTCTCCAGGCCTTCTTTGTTGTTCAGCGCAATAGAGACCACCTTGTTTTCTTTGTCAACCATTTTTACTCAGTTCTGTCTCAACCCTCTCAGGAGAGTCGCTGCAGCTGGAAGAAGGTGGGAAGAATACCTCCAGCCAGCGAAACGCCTTCAGTTGGTATCATTAATCCCTGGTTTATAAATAAACCCAACCGACCAGTCCAAAGTCTGACCAAGATTAAGAGCTTCAAGTGCTCCAAGCCCTTTTCTTCAGAGAGTGGCGAAATGTTGCAAGAGAACAAAGATCCGGCTCGTTCCAAGTACACTTCAAAAGAAAGCGTACAGTGCTTCAGGAACGGTCACCGTTTTAGCTTTGTTTGCTGGCAGGGTGCCTGTGCCTTTAACACTTACCTGTCAGGCACATGTTCGACAGGAAAGGTTTCCACCCATTGAATGTCTGCAGTTGTTCAAAACACGGGGATCTAGGATGGCCACTGAGTCATCACAAAAAAGAGGAAACGTATGACCAATAAATAAATGAATGAATGAATAAATAAATAAATAAATAAATAATGAAAGAGGATGTCGACTTGCATCTCTAAGCTTTTTGTGGAGCCACATTAGTTTCTTCTGTTGTCTTCTATCTTTTCTTCTTGATGGAATTGTTTGTAATTGTGCCTTTAAAATTTCCGTTTTTAAGCACTCCCACCCATCCTGCACTCCTTTTCTCATTAGGCTCACTTGCCATGGGACCTTACTTATCATGGTTCTGAGTTTATTAAAAGGCAAACTCCATGTTCGGCATTATACAAAAGGATTAGCGAATAAAACTGCCAGTATCGTACTGCCTTTCTACAAATCTATGGTGCAAAAACACGTATGATACTGTGTACAGTTCTGGTCACCACACCTAAAAGAGGATATTATAGAGCTGGAAAAAGTGCAGAAAAGAGCAACTAAAATGCTTAAGGGGCTGGAGCATCTCCCCCATGAGGGAAGGTTACAAGAGCTGGGATTGTTTAGCTTGGAAAAAAGGAGGTTAAGGGGAGACGTGATAGAGGTGTATAAAATTATGAATGGTGCGGAGAATGTGGATAGGGAGACATTTTTCTCCCTCTCTCAAAATGCTAGAACCTGGGGTCATCCCATGAAGCTGATTGGTGGGAGATTCAGGACAAATAAGAGGAGATACTTCTTCACACAGCACATAGTTAAACTCTGAAATTCACTACCACAAAATGCAGTGATGGCAACAAATTTGGATGGCTTTAAAAGTGGGGTTGGATAAATACCTGGAGAAGAAGGCTATCAATGGCTACTAGCCCTAATGATTGTGTGCTATCTCCAGTATCTGAGGCAGTAAGCCTGTGTGCACCAGTTGCTGGGGAACATGGGTGGGAGGGTGCTGTTGCACCATGTCCTGCTTTGTTGGTCCCTGGCTGACAGCTGCTTGGCCACTCACTGTGTGAATAAAGTGCTGGACTAGATGGACCCTTGGTTTGATCCAGCATGGCACTTCTTATGTTCTTATAGCTTCCAAATCATGCAAGGTACTGGTTCCCCTTTATTCGGCACTGGATAGGCCTCATCTTGAGTACTACATCCAGTTCTGGGTACCACATTTCAAGAAGGATGCAAACAAGCTGCAGGGGCTCAGAGGAGGGTAACGAGGATGATCAAGGGGCTGGAAAGAAAGCCCTATGAGGAGAGACTGAAAGAATTGGGAATGTTTAGCCTTGAGAAGAGAAGTTTGAGGAGAGACATGATAGCACTCTTCAAATACTTGAAAGATTGCCACACAGAGGAGGGCCAGGATCTCTTCTCGATCATCCCAGAGTGCAGAACACAGAATAATGGGCTCTAGTTACAGGAAGCCAGATTCCGGCTGGACATCAGGAAAAATGTCCTCCCTGTTAGAGCAGTACAACAATGGAACCAATGACCTAGAGCCGTGGTTCCTAATTGGGGGTCCATGGACCCCAGGGGGTCCGTGTAACCCACCCAGGGGGTCCGTGGCACCATTCACATGTTAGCTCTGCAAGGTCAGCATTTTAATAAAAGAAAATATGCCGTCTCCCCCTCCATTTGCTTCGGTGGTGACATCATGCACGAAAGCACCTGCGTGATTTAGTGACTAGCTTCAGAGATTACTTCCCTGCACTTAATCCTGAAAACTCAAGGAGAAGGAATCCTTTTGAATGTGGTGATGTACAACTAACAACTCTATCTGCGGAAGTGCAAAATGCACTTGTTGATGTGACTTGTGATGATTCATTGAAATAATTTTTCAAAGAATATAGACTGGACCAATTCTGGGCAAAGGTTTTTCCTGATTATAAGAAGTTAGGTGAAAAAGCTTTGAAACATCTAGTTCCCTTTTGTTCTACATATCTTTGTGAACAAACATTTTTGACATTTTGTTATATGAAGAACAAGCATAGAAATCGGCTCGATGTTGATCCAGATTTGAGATTAAATGTAGGAAATATTGAACCGGATGTGGGAGGGATGGTTCGGGACAAAAAGAGACATAATTTCTCCCGTCACATTTAGGTTTAGTAGCGGCTAGACATGTCATAATTTGTTCAATTGTAGGAGATCATTACCTTGTCGTGGTGCTGGAGCTTGAGCACCTCAAGGATGCCATGAGCTAAACCGTGAAGGGACACCCAAGACGGGAAGGTCATGGCAGAGAGGTCAGGCTAAATACGATCCCTGGGGAAGGTCATGGCAACCCACCCCAGTACTCTTGCCGTGAAAACTAAATGGATCAGTACAACCAGAGATATGTCGGTATACCATCGGAAGATGGGACCCCCAGGTCGGAAGATGGTCAAAATGCTACTGGGGAGGAACAGAGGATAAGCTCAACTAGCCCCAGACGTGATGACGCAGCTAGCTCAAAGCCGAAAGGACGGCTAGCGGCCAACGGTGCTGGTGGTGAACGACGAATCCGATGTTTTAAAGGTCAACACACCACAGGAACCTGGAATGTAAGGTCTATGAGCCAGGGCAAATTGGATGTGGTTATTGGTGAGATGTCAAGATTAAATATAGATATTTTGGGTGTCAGTGAACTGAAATGGACTGGAATGGGCCACTTCACATCAGATCACCACCAGATCTACTACTATGGACAAGAGGATCACAGAAGAAACGGAGTAGCCTTCATGATTAGTAATAAAGTGGCTAAAGCAGTGCTTGGATACAATCCAAAAAACGATAGCATGATCTCAATTCGAATTCAGGGTAAGCCATTTAACATCACAGTGATCCAAACATATGCCCCAACCACAGATGCTGAAGAAGCAGAAGTAGATCAGTTCTATGAAGATCTGCAGCACCTACTGGATAATTCACCAAAGAGATGTTATTTTCGTTACAGGAGACTGGAATGCTAAGGTGGGTAGTCAAATGACATCTGGAATTACAGGTAAGCATTTCAAAGAGAGGACGGTCCTCTGACAGCCCTTCAAAAAGAGGACCATCCTCAGAAAAAGAGGAGATGTGGCCACCCTAAGGAGAAGGGTCGGAACCATCCAGTTCAGCCTCTAGTTTGGGCAGAAATCTAAATAGAATTATTCTACTATCTCAGGACTCTGGAGTGGTCTGCAGAAACTGCAACAGCTTCTGCCATTCACTCCAAACAAACGGGGAACTGAACAAAAGCACACAGCTACCGGCAGCAGACCTGGGGCTCTGAAAAGAGGAGAGCGCTCACTTTTCCATGGACAAGGTGTGGAGAATGTGGATAGGGAGACATTTTTCTCCCTCTCCCATAATACTAGATCCCAGGGTCATCCCATGAAGCTGATCAGTGGAAGATTCAGGGGCAAATAAGAGGAAGGACTTCTTCACATAGCCCATAGTTAAACTCTGGAATTCACTACCACAAGATGTGGCGATGGCCACCCATTTGGATGGCTTTAAAAGGGGGTTGGAAATACCTGGAGGAGGAGGCTATCCATGGCTACTAGTCCTGGTGGCTATATGATACCTCCAGGACCAGAGGCACTATGCCTATGTACACTTATTGCTGGGGGACATGGGCAGGAGGATGGGACTGATCCATCCATGTACATCATGTAGGGCCTGGATTTTGGTACTAGAAGTTCTCCATCTATCTTCATATTCTTAGATGCTTTACTGGCAGTGGTTTGGACTAAATGACCTTTATGTTACCTTCCAACTTTTTGCTTCAAACATGAGCCTTTACTGCTGTTTTAACACTGACCCTGATATGCCATATATGTGAAAATCCTAACCTACCTGCTCCCTGCTCCACCACTACCCAGGGTGCTTGGCTTCTCTGCTGCTGCCTCACCTGTTGTTGTTTGCCTTGTTTTTAAATCCTAACCTTTCAGGTAATTTTAAGGATAAAAGTGGGGAAGAGAACCCAGTTTGCCACCTCCAGTTCCTTGGAAGAAAGGTGGGATCTAAATTTGAATGAATAATGAAAGAAACAAGTGGATCATTTTTGACATACTGTTTTATTTCTGTGTATTTGATTGCCAGCACTTTGCATAGGATCCTTTCATACAAAGGCAGGATAAAAATGCCGAGACCAAGCAAGCAAGCAAATGGGATGATGATGATGATGATGATGATGATGATGATGATGATGATGATGATGATGATGATTTCTTTCCCCCCTCTCCATTTTGATCAACGCGGGGAACAACAGTAAAATACATAAAACTGAATTGAAACATAACATGCACAACAACCTAAAAAACATTCTAAAAGCATCCTCAAATTCCACTGGATAGGCCTGCCAGAAGAGATCAGTCTTTATAGCTTTCTTGAATGCTAGTAGACTGTTAAGTTGACGAATCTCCTCCAGCAGGCCGTTCCACAGTCTTGGAGCAGCAGAAGAGAAGGTCCTCTTGGGAATAGGGCATAAAGCAGTGGGGGAGAGAGCTACTACCAGGCTTGAGAGTGTCCCAGATGTGGCACTTTCCACCATGTCCCCATGCTGTGCTGGTCATCTCCCCCCTCTCCCCTTCCCATTACCTGCTCTCTCCTGCCCTGTTGCCCCACTTGCTTTTAAAAGAACACTTTTAAAAGAACACTTGCTTTGCAGCTGAATGGCACATGCTGCAAAGCGAAGAAGTGCTGGCTGTGGCTCGCCCACCATGTTCATTTCCCCAGAATGCCTTGAGGCCCTGAGGTATTCTGGAGAAATGAAAATGGTGGCTGACTGGAGCCCAGCTGGCATAGTGCTTTGCTTCACCGTGCAAGTCATGGCTCCCCCATCAGCTGTGCTGGTGCTGCTCATTCCACTGTTGTTCAAACCCTCCTGGGCTGCAGGGCCCATTTTTGGTCTCAAGGTTCATGCCTACTAGAGAAACTGGGGGTAGAGCACATGCTTTATATGCAGAAGGTCATCAGTTCCATATAACAAACTGGCCAATGAGGGCCGAGCATGTTCAGTCGCCATAGATAAAGGTAGATAAACCAATAGTCCAACCTGGAAAAGCCCCTTGAACTTTGTAAAAAGGATGAGGGTGTTGTCTATAAGATACTATCCTTATTTTCAATTTATTTGTTTGATTTATAGCTCCTGAAGGAGACATCTATGGAACGCATAGAGCACAATAGATTTCTCTTCTCTTTTTTTGAGCCCGAGTTTGCCTCCTCTTTGTTGCCAACCGAGAGGAAACAACTTTCTACATCCTACTGAATTTAGCAGGATGTACTTCAGAGCAAACATGTATGAGATCAGTCTGAAACACAGACTTACTTTTAAATATTGCTCACGTTCAAAGAGTGTGATGTTATGTGTGCTAAAAACATGGGCATGACCCAGCCAAAGTCAAACATCAAGTCATGGTTGTTCTCAACTTGGAAGTTATACAACATTCTAGTTATTTCGGCTAAAGATTTGGCTGGATCATTTAGAACGTAATTCCCACCCACCCCATCCATCCGCACACACACCTTTTTGGCAACCCCGTCCTTCCCTGAACCTCCCTGCCATGCCATTCTCCCCAAAACACACAGCCACATCCCAGGCCTCCTCTGCTCCACAGCTCTGTGGGAGGCCTTTCATTCCTTCATCTGCTGCTTTGATCACAGACTGTCAACATTCCAGGTCCAGCATTATCAATGCTAATGAAATCCTCTGATAACGCAACAATTCAATCAGTGGTTAGGGCAACTCAGATGGCCAAACAACAAAGAGTCTTGGGGCACCTTAATGACTGACACGTTTTGTTCTGGCAAAAGCTTTTGTGGACACCATCCATGCTAGAAAATTTTTCTTAGTCTTTAAGGGGCCACAACGTTCTCCATTGTTTTTGCTTTAACACATTAGCGCTGCAAATCAAAGATGACAGTTCTTAACCCACCAACACACACAGGGTTGGCTCTCCAGAAATTTTCACCTACAACTCCCATCAAGCCTAGCCAACATAGCCAATAATGCAGAATGATGGGAGTTGTGGTTCTCCAGAAGTTTTGGTCTACACATTTCCCTCTCCTGAGAGGGGGAGAAAGAGATCTGTAGCTCCATATTTAAAAGCTTCCTGTTTTTCTCATCTCTGCAGTTCCTGGTTAGGTGCATGGTCTCTTGTGCGTTTTTCTCTCCTAGTTTCCAATCTGAGACTCCTGTTTTTTCACATCCTTCGTTCTTAGGCTGCTGGATTTGCTGTGGTCTGTTGACTTTTCAGAGAAAATGTGGTTGTGATGGTTAGAGCGTCCATTGAGAAGACCCAGGTTCAAATCCTCACTCAGCCACAGAGCTCACTAGGTGACCTTGGGCCAGAAATGATCTCTTAGCTTAACCTACCTCACAGAGTTGTGAGGATAAAATGGGGACAGGGAGAACCATGAATGCCACATAACCGGCTCAAAGGCAAGAGATCGCCATATATTCGATTTTCAGACTTCAGGGGAGAGTGCCCACCAATTAGGGAGCCAAAATGACAGCAAAGCCCATCATGTCAGTCTAGAAAAACCACCATGAGTGAGAAAAGAGAGATAATTTTCTAGATGAACATGATGGGCTTTGACAAATCATGCGGTCTTTTACTGATTCAGTAAATTCCTAACTATTGAACCTGTTTAAGTATGACTGCTTTCTGGATGTTGGTGTGGATGTATTTTGGTAGCCTAGCTTCTGAAGGTCTTCTGTAAAAAACAATTAATGTGATGCAGTGACGGATGTAACCAATAGAATAATTATAACTTTTTCCTGTTGCCATAGTTCTTTAACATTAAAGATAAAATAATAATAATAATAATAATAATAATAATAATAATAATAATAATAATAATAATGTGCTCCTCAACCAAAATAAGGCTTCTGGAATGGCTTACAATCAATCAGTAAAATAAGGGCAGTCCCTGCCTTGTCTTGCAATCTAAAAAGACACAACACACAAGGGGGTCATAGGTTGGGTAAATGGAGAAAAAATTAAGTAGACTTTCTGTAATGGCAGGTTGGTGCAATGGCCCTGCCTCACTTCTCATCTCACAGGGCACTGAGGGTGGGCAGTCCAACTGGAACAAACCCAGATATTGCCTCTGCCTGCTCCTGTCTCCATCATCTGTTCTTCTTTCCCACAGGACAGTTGATATCTATTAGCACTGTGGGGGTGGTTAAGTTCAAAATGGAGCAAGCCCTGATTTTAAAGGATGAATTTATTTGTATTGATCGGTTGTGTGGTGCTTTTATCTACTGCTTGTTTTTTAGTGTGCCGTTTTATTATATGTATTGATTTAGTATTTTGTTTTTGTTAGACACCCTGGGAACATTTGTTCTTTAAATGGCAAGGAACATTCTATGAATCTATAATATGCAAACATATACTGCTGCTTAGCACCACTTTCTCTTGTTGGCTTTAACATAAGCTGCCTTGAGAATGAGGAAGGCAGGATAAAGATGGTTGGTGGTCCAGATAACTTCTTGAATAGTTACAGTGGCTTCAAAACCAATCATTGGGCCATACAGAATGAAGAATAACACCTAACCCAATTGTCAGTCTCCACCAGTGGGTAGCCTGATGCCTCCAGAAATCCCCACAAACAAATGATAGGACTCCAGCATTTGCTAATCAGACACACAAGTGTTTTGAGCTGGCAGTTACCAAACAAGCAAGAGTTCTTGGGGTTGTGGTGGGCAGCCCAATGAAAATGTCAACCCAGTGTGCAGCCACTGTAAAGAAGGCAAACTCCATGCTAGGCTTTATAAGAAAAAGAATTGAGAATAAAACTTCCAGTAGCATACTGCTTTATACATCTATGGTGCAACCACACTTAGGATACTGTGTACAGCTTTGGTCACCGCACCTAAAGAAAGGTATTGTAGAACTGTAAAAAGTGCAGAAAAGAGCAATTGAAATGATCAAAGGACTGGAGCATCTCATCTTGTGGGAAGGTAACAATAGCTGGGATTGTGCAGCTTGAAAAAAGGAGGCTAAAGGGAGACATGGTAGAGGTGAACAAAATTATGCATAGTATGGAGAATGTGGAGACATTTTTCTCCCTCTCCCATACTTGAACCTGGGTCATTTAAGAAGCTGATTGGTGGGAGATTTAGGACAGATAAAAGTACTTCACACAGCATGTAGTTAAACTATGGAATTCACTACCACAAGATGTGATGGCCACCAATCTGAATGGCTTTAAAAGTGGGTTGGATAAATCCCTGGAGAAGGCTATCAGTGGCTACAAGTCCTGATGGCTATGTGCTGCCTCCAGAATCAGAGGCAGTCCGTATACACTGGTTGCTTGGGAACATGGGCAGGAAGGTACTGTGGCATCATGCCCTGGTTGTGGGCCCCTGATCCGCAGCTGGTTGGCTACTGAGTGGACAGAGTGCGGGACTAGATGAATCCTTGGTCAGATCCAGCATTCTTAAGTGGGACCTGCAACAAAACACTGCAGTGCAAAATACTCCTTTTCAGGGTGCCAGCCAGCCTTGGCCTTCTTCTAGGGCACTCCATTCCTCCTTGCTCCTGGTTTATTTTTGCCCCCTCCAACAGCCAAGTTAGCATTCCATGCACAAACTTGATTAGGATGTTTGAGGGTTTTTCCCCCTGCTTAGGTTTCCCCTCCTGTAAAATTTTGTTGTAGTTCTGAAAACTTTGGGGTTCCTCAGAGACTGCTGATACCTCGTGCATGAATGATGCCATTTTGGCTACATAAGGTTCCACACTCCAAGAACGAGTTCACTATTACCATATAGGCCAGGATCCCGCCTCTGAAGTTGTCCCTCATATACATTGAACATTGGGCTCCCAAAGTCATGACTGGCACACCTGGTAGGGATTTGACCAGCAGGCACAACTGCCCGCTCAGTGGGTGAGGGGTGTTGTGGGAACATCCCTACTGAATATCTGCCATGCTGATGCCTGAGTGCAGAAAGACATATTTGAAGACTTTCAGAAACTGCTTGGGATTTATCATCCCAGGACCCTGCTTGATATTGCTTTCTAGATGCAGCTATCGCCCTAATCACACCAGGTCATTTGTGAAATTGCACCTGCCCACAAAGAAATCCTTTGGGGACCCCTCTGTTTTCTTGTTCACTAGCTGGGAGAAAAATTCATTCCTCCCCAAACATTCAAAAGGCACTTAGCAATTTCGGGACAGGTCCTCTTATAGAAAGGCAATTGGTTAAACAGGAAGCAGAGGGTAAGGGCTTTGTTTAAAGCTTTACAGAAATCACAGCATATACTGTCAAATAGTTCAACCCGAAACTGCTTGCGAAGAACTTCAAAGAATGCTGCCAGCTTAACAAAGCAAAGCTTCCTTTGCAGAAGTCATGCCAATTTTCCTTAGCAAAGGGGCTTGTTCGTCTATACATGTGTAACGACAATTCCAGCCTTGAGATTGAGGTTATGCTAAAAGCAGTGGAATTTCTTGGATCACTCCAGAAGTCTGCTTTTAAAAAGAAAAAGAAAAACCTAGTAGTGTATTGGCTCTCCGGAATCAGCCAGATTCCGGCTGGACATCAGGAAAAACTTCCTGACTGTTAGAGCAGTGCGACAGTGGAATCAGTTACCTAGTGAGGTTGTGGGCTCTCCCACACTAGAGGCATTCAAGAGGCAGCTGGACAACCATCTGTCAGGGATGCTTTAGGGTGGATTCCTGCATTGAGCAGGGGGTTGGACTAGATGGCCTTGTAGGCTCCTTCCAACTCTGCTATTCTATGATTCTATGATAATCTTCTCAAAAGGTTAATTTCAAAAATGTTGTAATTTTTGAAATAGTGCTTGTGACCTTCTTCCTTCCCAGATTACGAACTAGCTGTGAAATTGGATTCATCACCTTTATTTGACATAGCTTTTTAATATTTATTCACTTATATATTAAAACATTTCTAACCCACTTCATACTAAAGAATCTCAGGCCACGTCAATAAAAACAATTCAACAATTAACAAAACACAAAAAACAATCCACCATCAAGTATATAAAACCAGCAGTGATAAATAGGAACTTCGCTATGGTCCATGAAACCCAACAGCTTGTGTAAATAGCCAGGTCTTAATTTTGGCACTGAAATTAAGCTACTGTTAGTGTCAGCTGGGCCTCTTTGTGTGGGTGGTGGGTGGTGGTGGGATTTCATAACTGGGTGCCACTATTGGAAAATGATGTGGCAAATGTGTCCTCAACACCTATTGCTGTGGCAACTGATGTAATGAATTGTTTCTCTCTTGTGATTTCCAGTATTCCTTTTACACCTGTATCACCCAGTGTTCCCATTGAGTTTCTGGCTGTGGTCTTAGCGAAGTATACATTATTATTAGCAGGCGTATCTTTAGCAGTTGGCTCCATAAATTCTCTTTATGCTTGCCTTTTTGTTGTTGCCCGAGTTCTTGGTTTTAAGTTATCCCATCAGCTAGATGGGTTTTACTTTTAATGTCAACTTCTTTCCTCCTTTGGGTCTTGTTTTGTATTGTTTCTAATCAGCATTATATACCTTAATTGAACCGCTATTGAAATTTATGTTGAATTTGCCAGTACTGTAGTGATCTTCAAGCAAGTGACCTTCATAGTTGAGTTTCTTAGAAATGAAATGAGCAGGTCACTATACAGGTCAAAGGGCTGCTGCTGCAGAATGTATCACACCATGGGCCATAAGCCCAGATTCTGCTATTTCCCTATATTGAAAACTCAAGATTTTGAAGGTTAAAAGCTACTTGTAGTATTTATTTAGCAATGAAGGCCAACAAAATGCTCCACAGAGTAAATTTATGAGCTCTGTACCAGAGAATACCAATTTTTCCATTCACCCAAAATGCTATATTTTGAATAAGCCTGCGCAAACAACATACAAAAGACACGGCAAATCCATGGAATAGTTGCTTTCAAAAGAAAGCAAGGCCCCCAAAGTGACTCTAATATATGGTCCTGTACTATCCATGATATTGGAGGGTTTCCAGACAGAGGCATTCACACCTACATTCGATCAAAGTAACAGCACTAGCAGTCTCCAACTCAGCCTTTGTCAACCTAGTGCTCTCGATGCTTTGAAATTCAACTCCCAGCAGCCCTAGCTAGGAGGGCCAGTCATCAAGAGATCTGGGTGTTGTAGTCCAAAACATCTGGAGGGCACCAAGTTGGGGAAGGCTGCTTTAACTGATATCATTACACTTACAACAGCCCCTGCCTTATTCTTTTTCCTCCTGCTTTTTTGAGAACGTTCAATTCTTACATGCAAAACAGATCTACACATATGAAATTCATTTCCACGCACATCTCCAAATGTGAGACTACATAACCATGGGTCAATGTTTGGTACTTCAAAGAACATTTGAGTGTGGCTGGATGGATATGAGTATTTCTTCATTTGTGACCAAAAATAACTCACTGCTTCATAGAAAAGTTACATTCTTAGATGTGTTTCACAACTGTCCAAAATTTGACATGAATTTAGTTAATGCAACTTCCCACCCAACTATCCATGCTTCAACAACCCAACTTGATCAAACCCAGAATATTGTTTTCATGGACACTTTGTTAATTAAGAAGTTTGGAAGGAGAATATGGTTTCTGGCATTAATGATAGGACTGGATTCTCATCCATATTAGGAGCAGGGAAAAAAGAAGCAGGATTAAATGGACTATGTCATGTTATTTTCCAGGGCCGCTGTAAACCTGCCGTGAGTTTGACAGGCATTTGGGATAGAATGCTATGCTATCTGATGCAGTGTCATATATGCCAAGGTGAAAACAATAGAGGAAACTCCAAGTAGCCAGAGGGTGTTTTCCTCACTTGAACAGTAACATTCAAACATTGAAACACAAAGTTTTTAGGGGTCATTGCTGTGTATGTTTTTAGAACTTGTCTTTTTAGAACTTTTTAAAAACTCAACTTTGTTAAAACCAACACCATGAATAAAAAACCAAATAGGAACAATTATGATACAAGTAACGTTTATACTTATGAACAGACGGACATGCACCAGTTTCACAAATTTACAAACACTCCAGGCATCACAGAAAATGTTACAGCTTCATTAAATGGAATAGGGTACAGGTTATAAGGAAACAGGATCTTAAAAGAACCAAGACTAGATGTTGAGGTGGTGTTTACAGATCATAAAAAAAGCACAAGACAGGAAAGCTGTTGTAAAAACAGGAAGCTAAATGGTGATAGCACTTGGGAGGATGCAATGTTAATAGGGATAAATGAGATTTCTACAATGCCAAAATGAAACAAAGTAGCAAGACACCACCTTTTTCACTAGGCCAATTTCTCATCCCTTTGGGGTCAATACAACTCCTTATATTAAAGGATTAGCCCTGATCAAATGTAAAGTTGACCTCACTTAAATCTTACTTTTTATATATTAAGTACACAATACCTTTCATTCATGTACTTCAAAATTGAAAGTTACAATTGCGATATTGAGACTTAAAGAATGTAAAAAGCAATAACCAGTCAAAAGATTTCTTGCAACTCTAGTAATCATCATTTGCTTCCCCTTTATTGGTCACCTTCGACATCTAAAGCAGAACAAGCCAGCTGAACAGAGATCAGTCAGACTGAGCAGCTGGAATTAATAAGTGCTTCGTGAGTGATGTCTGCCTGAAATCCAGACCACCTGGCAGATATTCCACCTGGCAATCCAAATCATAGGCCCATCACATACATTTCATCGTTTTCACCAAACCAGTTCAAATGGAAGAGAATGGTTTACACAGGTGCCTGGGTGGGAGACACACAAACCCACCAGAATCGTACAGTGAGTTGCTCACCACATAGAGCAGAGGTGTGCAACATGTTGCCATCCAGCTGTTTTGGCCTACAACTCCCATCATCCCTCACCATTGGGTATGCTGGCTAGGACTGATGGAACTTGTTTTGGGCTACAAGTTGCCCACCCCTGATGTAGAGGAATCCAATTTCAAGTTGCCATCACACAGCTGCAAGTTTGTGACAGTTATACCTTCAATTACAATAGAAACCATTTCTAGCATTCTAAGGCTGTTTTCCCATTGCAAACAACAGGGCTTACGTCAGAGTAAAACATGTACAGCATAACAAACTATTATTTTGTTACTCTTATTCTTGAACAATGGAACTCATTATGCTCCAGGTCTCTGAATCAAGTTACTGGCAGTTTAAAACCAAACACAGCAAGCAGTGGTGGTAGCAGGCATTAAGAGGCAAGGATTGATGTGGAAGTAAGCCAAGACTTAGCTTAAGATCATGTTTCAGTGGAATTGCTGTTCTTGCCAATAAAGCAAACACACATCCGCACTGTGGTTGGCAGAAAGCTGCTCTGTGGATGCAGATTAGTTGGGGCTATTCCAGTAATGAGAAAGCGCAGCTTTACTGTTCTATATGTAATGCAACAACCAAGACACATCAAGGTGTTCGATGTAATCCCCTTTATATGGACTTACTGGAATAACACAACACTTTATATGGAATGGCAAAGCAATTAAGCTTTAATTTAAATGGTGCCATCATGAAGAGCTTCGAGGGAACTATTATGAGCCTTAGGATCTATAATCCACACATTTAAAACTGTTTAAATTGCAAGTTCCACCGAGCCATTTGTACAAGACAGCGACAAAGCTCCCTTAATAAAGACTTTAGGTGGCACGTATCTTCTGACCTCTCACAGACCAGGTCTGCAAGATTTTGGCAACGGAGTTTTAATTTTGATAGGACAAATATTTGACACAGGGTACCTTGGTAAATAAACCCAACTCTGCTGACATCATTTGAAGCCTACTAGGTTGGATCCAGAGTGTCGCTTTCTGCAAATGGCAGGACTCCTTCTGTTCATGAAAGTGACCTCGCCCATGTGCCTGCTGGATTCCCTCTCCCTCCAGCAGCCTGCAGAGCAACTTTGGGGCTGGGGTGTGTGAGATGGCAAGAATGGTTCTCCTTTACTCCAGTGAGAGTTCAGAGCTAAGCTATTGAGTATACATAGCAACAAAACACTCGCTAACATCATCTGTTAAAGTTTTAGTGCTTATTGTGGGCTGAACAAATAGGAACAAAGTATGTTTTCATGTATGGTTGTGAAAACTATGGAAAACAAGAATTAGGTATAAAAAACTGACTTTGGCATCCAATACGTTTAGACCACATATACAGGCACTTGCACCCTGATGTTTATGCATATCAGTCCAGCGGTTAGTAGTACACCTTCTATGAAAAGTTCAAGTAATGCTGCAAGAAATGGCAGTAATTCCATTTTGTTTTCCCTTCCTTTCCCTTTGAAACTTTTCTTTTCTATCATTACTACCTGAAAGTACAACTAGTCTTATGCGCAGTAATTTGAAGAGCACCACAACATTTGAGGAATGTTCAGCAATATTTTTGTAGATGTCGTGAGTCACCTTCCATCAACGTATTATCATGCTGAACATATTATCTGTGGCTGAATTCGTTTCTACCATCTTGGACCAAATGAACTTCAAATAGTTACAAGTCTTAAGAACTTGTGGTATATACAGATCTGGATGTTACTTATGTGCAATTGTTGTTTGGAACCAAACAATGTAACAAGGGCCAAGTTCTTAAGATCTTATAGATCAAAGATCACATTAATATACATATCAAAATTGATATTTACAATTATAGAAGCAAATAATTTGTTTTTGTCACTAATTCCTTTCCCACAAAATAGCGCTTCTCACTGTTTTAGCAATCCTTTATTGAAGATAACAAGTTGGTTATGTTCACTGTATTGTATGAAACATCACAATATCATACTGGGAAGGTACTATCAGTACAGGATTGGACCAGAGCAGACAGTCTGAACAATAAACCATTTTGCATTCTTCGTTCCCTAGCTTTTAACAACCCCAAAAAAACCCCAGTAGGGACAAATACCTGTTAACATCATCATTTAGAACACTTTAACTTACAAGGCTAAAATCTAATGAATAAATAAAATATATTGTGGCAATAATCCTCTCTAGACCCACCCCACCCCACCCCAAACAAATCAGATACACAATGAACCAAATGATTGGGAAAGCTGGCTATAGGCACCAGGTTATAAGAGTGTACATGGATCTACACTCAAGTGTGTGTAAGGGGGGGGGGTGTTTACAGAAAAATACCATGAATTTTATTTCACACGAAACCAGTTGATGACTGTCGTTAGCTTAAACTACACACAAGGGCAATTACATCCTCGTTGAAACACATTTTAAACAAATAGGAAAATGTTTACAAGGCATCCACAGCATGTAAATCATGTACAGATGGATACATTCATTGTTTCCCCTCCCCAATAGCTTTTATTTATTTATTTTTTTAGATAAATACTTTACTCTTCTCCACTTTCAGCATTAACTGGACTCAATACATGCACAACTCAAAAGAATTAAGAAAAAAATAAGGTTATTGCAAAAATAGAATTAAACTAAGAATCTTCAAGTACCTTACATGACGGCCACTCTGTACCATGCCCATTGCTTATAAAATGAAAGGTCACTGAACCCATGAAAATATCTCTAATATTTTCTTAGATTTAAAATAGATAATTTTAGCTGTATTTATAGTAATCTCAAAGTGATAATTTGAACTTTGTAAATAATGCAAACAATTAAAAATTATACCCATATTACACAAGACCTCTCTTTTAAGCTGATAGAAATCAAAGGAAAAAAACTATAGAAAACCACATTTAGAACGAAATCACAATTTACATTATAATAAAGGCAAATATTCAGCAATTTTTAAAAAAACTTGCAGCAATGAGTGAGATGTCAAAGCAAATTACAACTAACCATAAATTAAGTTGTTTGGTTTAAAAAGATTTCTTCTAGCAAGAGTTTAAGGATGTGTTATACACATGCGTAAAATTCTTATTGGTTTTAGATGCCTAAAATCTCCTTATATTATTGCCAAATACACTTTATCTTAAGCAAGCAGTAGGCAACATATCACAATTTGGACACTGTAGGAAAAAACCTAACAGTCTGGTAATACAGGTAAAACTGGAAAATTTTAAAAAAAATACACATCCTATAGCATATTGCCCAACTGAAATGACTTCCAAGCCCAGAGCTACAAAAGCCTTCCATCTTGGTAAGGTGAAGTAAGTAAGTGTCTCATTATAATTATTTGCACTCAGTCGTGCTTGTATTGTAAGTTTTGTTAAACCATAGTGTGTCTTCAGAGTACAACTACAATCCCATGGTACTTTATGTACATTTAGTGATGTGCTCCCAGCATTATTCCTTCCTTGGTTTTTAGGGCTCAGGCTCCATAAAGATGTAACCAATACGCCCAAGGCTGGTAAAAATACTGTAGTACAGGCAATGCTAAGAGTGGCAATATCAGAAAACACATATATGAACAAATGATGGAAAATCCTAATAATTTCTTTCTGCCCATTTCACAAATGTTGGAAATCCACCAGAATTTTTCCCTTGTATTGAAGAAAACTGATTAAAAGTTTTTTCCCCCATTTTTTTCAGATGCAAAAGCATTTTAGTAGATCTGTAAGGCTACCACGGATCTTCTAGATCGCCAGCACCCTACAGGAAAAGAAGAGGGAAATATAGTTAGCATTCTACTGACCTCAAAAAGGTAAAATCCATATTGTCTTGAATTGCAACATAGGAAAAATATGCACAGAAGAGCAAGAAGAAATGGCCACTTCTCATTCCCATATTCATATGAGGCCACACGCTCAAAGATTTGACAATGGCTGTCCCACCTCTCCCAATCCAGTAACATAATGGCAATTAACAATGTAGTCAGGAATACAAACAGCCTAAAACAGTGACTGAGCAGGTCTACCTACAAATCTGCTAGCAAATCACTTCAAAAAATTGAGAAGCATGGGAGCGAAACTGGTATGTAAGAACTTCAAGATGAGCATGTTATAAATTATCACAGCCGAAAAGGCAGGGAGGTCATATTAAAACACAGGCTATTCACATTTTTGTAGCTGTTCATACTATCACTTATATATTTCAGTGTGTATACAATGAAGTGAGTAATCTAAAACCAAAAAAAAAAACTAAAAAAGGCTGTAAATATTAAATGCATTGGAGTAAAATTTGTTCATTAAATGAACGGTTGATTAGCATGAATATGATTTCTCTTATACGTTATAAAACTCAGTATATTGTTCTTGAATAATTAAACATACTTTAAAGCTGCTCTGTTTGGGGGAAGCTTATACTATAAATTTCTTAAATAAAGTCAATATGCATTCAGATTATTCCACACATTTTTTATTTGGTCTTAAACAATAACTCATGAACTAAACACTAATTGTCAGTACATATTATCCATTGGATACATAGTGCTATAAATGCATCCTGAATACAGTTTTAGAAAATTGAGTACAGGTTATATTTTCCAAATTACAGCCTAACTTAACACCATATATTTTAATCACTAACTTAACACGTCAACTTAAAAGGCTATGTGTCTTTGACATGGACTATTCACAAATCAAATACAAACATGCAATATCTACATCACCATGTAAAGTCAATGAAAAAACAAATTGTAAAATGTGGATTAAGGTGTCAATTTTCACCTCTACCAAAAAGTAATGAAAATCCCAAAGTTTATGTCTTTCACTGTAATATGACATTCCTCTTAGGATATCAAATTCCAGCCCAATGCCATTGAGAATTTAATCTACACAAACCTTTTGGCCAATATCTAGGAATACGGCTGCTCTGCTTCTTGCCATGTGTGCAGAAAACAAGCAGTGACAATGCTATCCAAGCTACAGTTCATAATGGCTAAAGTTCTCAGAAAGAACTCCCACACACACATCCCACGTTTTATGCATACAAAAGAGAAAAACTAATTTTCTAAGATGCAAAAAATATGGAGAAACCAACACATTATAATAGCTAAGCCATCAAATAATCTGTGTGAAAATGAAAGTATTACATCTTTTTATCACACTGTTCATCGCTCATCTTTGAATCTTCATTAGCACTCTGCTGGTGCTCACATTCTGCTTTGGACTGTGTCTCTTGATCACTGGATCCATCAGAGGAATCTGAAGTTGAGGCTGTAGCTGATTCACCAGAGCAATCTTCTCCCTGCAGTTTAGCTAGCCTGTAACTAATCAGCACGTCCTCCAGAAGGTGGCGGTAGTTCCCCCTATGAGTAATTCTCACTTGTCTGAGAGCTTCCACCAACTTTCCCTGTGTTCCACCTTCCGCAGCTTCGCCAGGGTCCTTATTTAAGATTCAAGACCCCAGAATGAATAGTTAAACTAGCATATATTTCTAAAATATTTAATACATTAGACAAAGTATGAAAAAAATAGTGTTATGCCCTAGAAATAAACTTTCAATCAATCTTAATGAGTCTTTGCAAGAATATTTACATACGTTCTTTGAGTGTTTTAATCATTACGATTAAAAGTTTACAAATTAAAGGAACCAGATCTTCATATTCTGCCTTCTGATGGACATGAATGGTGTTAATCAAATCAGTTGTAGATGACTGCATACTATTTATAATTTGTATCTTTTAAAAAGTTATACATATCTCTGATGTTTCAAAACAAAGCAAAACCCCACAAAATCTGTGAACAGCTTAAGTAAAACGAATCGCCATTTAAGACTTTTAGGTAAAAGGTAACTGAGTGACCCACATGCCAACTGATTTAATTCATGAGAATACAGTATACTTTTTTTCAGAGTGAATTCCAAGCGAAGTCACCACACAAAAGGACAAATCTATCCAGAAATGCACATGGCATTACTGAAAGAAATCCCCAAGGCCAAAGAAAATCTCACATTTAATTTCAAGCCTGCTGAACATTATCATTTTAATGTGCTACCTCTCACATAATACTAGAACCTCTGGTGACCCAATAAAGGTAGGTGATTTAGGTCAGAGAAAAGGATTAAATTCAAGAAGGATAAGCCTATCAATGGCTCCTAATCGTGATAGCTACATACCATCTCCGGGATCAGAAGCACTACCTCTGTTCACAGTTGCTGGGGGTGGAAAACAGTGGGAGAGAGCTATTGCCTTCATGTCCTGCTTGTGGGCTTCTCATATACATCTGGTTAGCTAATGTGCAGAACAGGTTGATGGGCTAATTTGATCAGATCCTGGAGGGCCCTTTGTAAGTACAATATGTTTGTTTATCTGGGACTAAAACTGTCAAAGACCACTGTTAATGCATTTAGTTGGCAAAGTAGCTTGTAAGAGGACTCCCTCTCAAACCAATAGAATTGTGCTTCCCTGGTAGATATATGACAAAGCCTTGACAGTAAACCCTCTAGCTTTAGAACTAAAACCTCTAGTCCTATTCAAAAACCTCTGACAATACATACTGGTGGAACAAGTGCCCGTTCAGGGGCTCCAATGTAGGGGTTGGGGGAATTTTGTTCCATTTGGTTTTTGATAAGAATTTTCCAAAGTTAGTACATTTTATCATAAAAGGAATGGAAAGAACTTTGAGATTTAAAAAGTTTGAATGTGGGAGAAAGCAGAATTGACAGATTTGTGCATTCCTACTCTGATATACTTCTTTTCCCCCAGTGGCTGAAACTTCCTTGAGATTCCGACTGCCACCTTTAAACCAAATACACCATAAACTGATTAGGACCAAATGAGACACAACAGTATCACACAGAAAAAGTGGGGACCTGTTTTAAAAGGGAAAAGGGATGTGTGGTGACGGGTGCAAAACTTTCTCCTGCCAACAACAGCACTTGCCTGCAGTCCTTCCCTGCTCCTTTCTCCTAGCAAAGCACACATTCATATCAGAACCATCATGAAATGAACAGGGCTTAGAGAAAGTAACTGCAGAGAAGGATTCTGTACTCCTCGCTCATGTAACCCTTGGGCTTGCAGTTCTCCCCAGGATCTGCTGTAATGTCCAAGTTAACCTTAAAATGCCTCTTAGCTGTGGCACCCCGGATGTGGAATGAGCTCCCTAGAGAGGTTCGCCTGGTGCCTACATTGTACTCTCCGGCGCCAGGTGAGACCTTTTTATTTCCCCAGGAATTTTAACATTTTAGCATTCATCTTTCACCTCTGCTGTTTAATTATTATTATTTTTTTACTGTATTTTAAATCTCTGCATTGCTGCTAGGTTTTCTTCTGGCGGTATTTTTATAATGTAATTTAAAGCTTTTATATTTTATATTGTTTGTATGCTTTATTTGTGGTTCTTATGTTTGTGAAATGCCCAGAGAGCTTCATCTATTGGGCAGCATAGAAACGTAATGAATAAATTCTAAGATAATGCCATATGTTTCAAAAGTCATTTTGACTATTTTTTTCAAGTCTAAAAAACACTTGCTGTGGGACCACCACAAGAAGGCATCAAAGAAAGAAGAATTCACTACCCTGTTTCTGGGGGGAGAGGGGGAGGGAGAAAGTCTAACCATAAACTACCTTCATTCATTTTGATGGGGCTGACAGCTCAGCGGTAGAGCACATGCTTTGCATGCAGAAGGTCACAGAGTTAATTCCTGTCTCTCTTGAGAACCATTTCTGGTGGAAAGGCAGAATGCAAATTTAAAGGAGCAGATATGGGAGGCACACAGTGGGTTCAGGTGGAAGGAGGTGATAGAGAAGTCTCATTCTAAAAGCAGAATCTTTCTGGTAGCAGAATGGTGGTTCTAGATCCCACCAAAATGAAACAAACCTTCAGGTAGGCCTGGGAAAGACTCTTGCCTGAAACCCTGGACAACCACTGCCATTCCAATGGCATAATACCTGACGGAACGCCTCTCCCGACGTGAATATACCCGGTCACTACATTCAACATTTAAGGTCCTCCTCCAGGTGCCTACTCCGAGAGAGGCTCGGAGTGTGGCAACGAGGGACAGGGCTCCCAGACTATGGAATGATCTCCCTGACGAGGCTCACCTGGCACCAACGCTGCTATCTTTCCAGGGCCAGGTTAAGACTTTCCTCTTTGCCCAGGCATATGGCAGCACATCTTAATCACCAACATGTTTAGGTTTTTTTAATGGTTTTTAATGCTTCATGTGTGTATGTTCTGTGTTTTAGAATTTTAAATTTTGTATACTCATTTTTATTTTTATTTTAGAATTTCTGTAAACCACCCAGAGAGCCCTGACTATGGGAGAGGTATATAAGTTAAATAAATAAATTCCATTAGTTAGCTAGTTAGACCAATGGTCAGAATTGGTATCAGGTAGGTTCCTATGTTCCAAAGGAGGTAGAAAAAAAGGGGCAGGATTCAAGCCTTGACTTCTGCAATGTGCTCTACATAGGGCTACCATTGTACCTAGTTCGGAAACTTCAACTAGTTCAAAATATGGCAGCCAGGTTGGTCACCGGTACACCTAGGGGTGACCACATTACACCAACATTAAAATCACTCCACTGGCTGCCAATTAGTTTCCGGGCAAAGTACAAAGTGTTGGTCATTACCTTTAAAGCCCTAAATGGTTTGGGTCCAGGTTACCTGCGGGATCGCCTTCTCCCATATAGTCCGCCCCGCACACTCAGGTCCTCTGGGGTGAACTTACTTCAGTCAGCTAAAACTAGGCTGACATCAGTTTCCCAGAAGACCTTTTCTTCTGTCGCCCCCAGATTGTGGAATGGCCTGCCGGAGGAGATTCGTAAAATTAACTCTATGTGTGATTTTAAGGCAGCTTTAAAGACTAGCCTTTTCCGGCAGGCCTATCCAGATCAATGTTAAATCATGAATTTTTAAGATGTATTGATTCCTGTTCAAATGTTGTTCCCTGCCTCGATCTAAAGGGAGAGGCAGGTAAGAAATAAATTTATTATTATTATTATTATTATTATTAATAGTCATCTCTAATATGAAACTAAATTTGTAAAAAATCAACAAGTTACAAAGTATTCACACACACAAAAATTAGGAGGAAAGTTAGAATGCAAGAAAGCAAATCTATGAGAACATGCTTCCAGGAAGGAGAACAAATTTCACTGATCTTGGCTGACATCACTTATTAGATGAAATATGGC